>NC_061866.1:15160420-15460420 GCF_907164915.1 Impatiens glandulifera | reverse complement strand
TTCGTCACAACGTTTTTTATGTTTTTTGAATACTCGACATGAAATGTTCTGTTCTTGTTGATTATCAGGAAGGAATACACATGAGCGAGAATGATATGAACGAGAATGATATTAATGATCTAAGGTATATTGTTTAAATTCTCTAATTTTTTTCGTTTATATTTAAGCGAAGATCTCTTCACTTATAGGATTTTTTATAATAGCTTTTAAAGCAAAACTCTCTTCGCCTAATATTTCAATGTGAATAATAGTGAAGTGAAGCGCTCCTCGCTTATATTGCCTTCATTTTACAATCATCTACAAGTTTTGGTTAGTTGAAGATTTATTTTCCACGTGTTCTCAAATTTAACAGCAAATCTGCTAGTTGTCGTCGTCATTTGAATTTCGATGAAAACGGCCAACCTTTGGAGGACATCGAAGCCAACTTAATTCCACATTTAGGTAGGGAATTTGAGAGTGAAGAAGAAGGCTACGTATTCTATTTAGCATACGCTAAACTAATAGGATTTGGTATAAGGCGCAGTTCAAAACATGTTGACAACGATGGTAAAATATTGGATAGAGTTTTTTGTTGTAGTGCACAGGGTGAACGGGTAAAAGACAAACGTGATGTCTATGTGAGACGTAGCCGTTCTTTGACGGGGTTCGGTTGTGAAGCGAAATTGAGGATAAAGAGGGCAGAGAATGAAAAGTTCCAAGTGGTAAATTTTATTAGTGAGCATTGTCATCCTCTTGCAAATCCAAAGAAAACTCACTTGTATAGATGTCATAGGAATATTTCTGCAGTTGCAGGCTTACATATCGAGATTGCCACTAACGTGGGAATTCCTCCTAAGGCATCACGTGCTCTAATGTCTAAACAAATCGGTGGAAGGGAGAATCTAGGTTTTCTTCCTGAGGATTACAAAAATTACATGCGAACGAAAAGAACCAGAGACTGTAATTTTGGGAAAACAGGGGGTGTATTAGAGTATTTGCAGAAAAAACAATCAAATGATCCAGGTTTTTATAATACTTTTCAACTTGATGCGGACGATTTGATAACGAATATTTTTTGGTGTGATTCCAACATGCGGTCTGATTATTCATACTTCGGAGACGTTGTCAGTTTTGACACCACCTACAAGAAGAATAAGGAAGGTCATCTAGTTGCGCTTTTTGTAAGTGTGAATCATCACAAACAATCAATTATTTTGGGTGCAGCTCTATTATACGATGAAATTGCAATGACTTTTGAATGGTTGTTTGATACTTTCATCAAAGCTATGCGTGGGAAAAAACCAAAAATCATTCTTACAGATCAAGACGCGGCCATGGCTAAGGCGTTGTCGTCTACATGGCCCGAAACAAATCATCGTCTATGTATTTGGCACATATTTCAAAATGCAGCCATACATCTTAGCTCCGTGTTCCATAATTTTAGAGAATTTTCGAAGGATTTTTCTTCATGTATATATGACTTTGAAGAAGAGATAGAGTTTGTTGAAGCTTGGAATCAAATGTTGACAAACTACGGGCTTGAAAACAACGACTGGTTGAAACGTATGTTTTGCATTAGGCGAAAGTGGGCATTAGTCTATGGACGACAAATGTTTTGTGCTGATATGACGACAACACAGAGAAGTGAGAGTATGAATAGTGTATTGAAAAGGTACTGCTCCTACAAACACAAGTTTTTAGAATTTTTCAAACACTTTGAAAGACTAATCGATGAAAAAAGATATGATGTGTTGAAGGCTGATTTCAAATCAATTACCAGCCAACCAAGTCTGAACTATCCAGTTTTGATCTTAAAGGATGCCTGCAAAGTTTACACACCAGAGGTATTTAAGTGCTTTGAACAAAAATGGTTTATGTCGCATGATTGTGGTGTAGAAATGTTAGAGGATGTTGACACACACAGAAAATATAAGGTAACCCCCACACTAGGAGATGCTCTCATACAGTTACAGTTCATAAGAATGATGATAAGAATATCGAGTGTAGCTGCTGTAAATTTGAATTTGGCGGGATTTTGTGTGCTCACATCCTAAAGATTTTCACTACGATTGACGTGTTGAACATTCCTCCTGCGTTGATATTGAAGATGTGGACAAGAACAGCCAAAGATGGATTATTTGGAACTGATGCAATCGTGGACAATAGTAATGTTGATCCGAGTGAGCTTCATAACATAAGATACAGAGATTTGTGTGGCTTGTCCATGCATTTATTTACCAAGGCAGCCGAAAGAGATGACACGTATAGGCATGTCAAAGAAATTATGCTTAGCCAGTGTACGTTTGTGGATAAAAAATTACAGGAGAGTATAAATATGCAAACTCCACCAACTGGTGTATCATGTTCTGCCGAGGGTGCCCATGTTCAAGCGGAAGGAATCAAAACTAAGAAGCCAACAAAGTTTGGTAAGAGAAGGAAAGGTGGACTAGAGAAGAACTCAAGAAAAAGAAAATCAACAAGAATAACAAGCGAAGATTTATTCGTTTGCTGCATGTCATTTTTAAGAAATTGAATTAATATTTAATAAACCGAAATATAAAATTCATGTTAATTTTGGTCTTTACATATACGAGTAAGTGTATTTCCATGACAGACAAGCGGTCTTCTCATGGGTGGGTTGGGGGGTTTACATGCGGGTGAGGTTAAAAATAATTGAAGCGAAGATTTCTTCGCTTTCAATCGTCTCCTCGTTAAAAAAAATAAATAAAAAAATAATAAAAACGAATGAAGTAATTTGAGCGAATATTTGTTCGCTGCATGTCATCTTTAATTAATTGAATTAATATTTAATAAACAGAAATATAAAATCCATGTAATTTTGGTCTTTTCATACACGGGTAAGTGTGTTTCCATGGCAGGCAAGTTGTCTTCTCATGGGTGGGTTGGGGGGTTTACATGCAGGTCAAGTTAAAATTATTTGAAGCGAAGATTTCTTCGCTTTCAATCGTCACCTCGTAAAAAAAATTAAATAAAAAAATAAAAAATATATTTCAAATAATTGAAGCGAATATTTGTTCGATGGATGTCATTTTTATTAAATTGAATTAATATTTAATAAAGAGAAATATAAATTCCATCTAATTTTGGTCTTTACATGTGTTTACATGGCAGGCAAGCGGTCTTCTCATGGGTGGGTTGGGGGGTTTACATGAGGGTCAGGGCTCTTGGGCGTGGAAATATTCGCTCCCATCGCTTCTCACCTTTCCCTCTGAAATGGTGCCCGGAGCGAAGATATCTTATTCGGATCATATGAATATTATAATATTTCCTGACGTTAAGTGGCCCTTCCGTTAACGGCGTTTGGGGTGAATCCGGAATGAAACCCGGATTCCGGATTCTCCCTCCCTCCATCTCCTACCTAGATTGATTTATTAATATAATAATAATGCTGCAATTTGATTGGTCCGTAACAGGGGAACACGGGAATCGGTAGCAGAAGATTCGGATTGCTCTCAAAATGAATTAAAAGACTTGTAAATAAAGAAAAGTAAGATAGAGAGTCTCTTTATTGAATATTATTGGTTCATATTATATGTTTTATGACAATATTATAGGAATATAAGATATATATATAGGTAAGATATTATTATCGGAATATTATAAATATTGATAATATCATTACTATATTATACTAGCATATATCTCGTGCATTTGCACGAGTAATAATATAAAAAATCGTGAAAAAAATATTACGGTAAAAATGTTTATGGGCGGGTCAACCCACAATCCGACCCAAGTATTCATTTACTCTCACATATACATCCAAATTAACCACAGCTCTCAATCCGACAATCCGGACACTTTAAAAATTAAGCATCATTATATATAGATTAGTTAGTTAAAAAGTTGAATTTATATTGTTAAAATGTACCGCGTTCATCAAATTTGTTATTAAATTTAAAATATAAAGTGTTATTAGTCTAGTTGGTTAAAGGGTTGTATTTGTTTTATTATGTTGCAAGTTTGAACCATTCCTATAGCATATTTAATTTTATTTTTAATCGTTTTAAGTTTACGGGCGAGTCAACCCACAATCCGACTCAAGTATCCATTTGCTCTCACATATATATATCCAAATTAACCACATCTCTCGACCTGGCAATCCGGACACTTTAAAAATTAAGCATCATAATATATATATATATATATATATATATTAGTTAGTTAAAAAGTTGAACTTATATTGTTAAAATGTCCCGCGTTCATCAAATTTGGTGTTGAATTTAAAATATAAAGTGTTAGTAGCTTAGTTGGTTAAAGGATTGTACTTGTTTTGTTAGGTTGCAAGTTCGAACCATAGCTATAGCATGTTTAATTTTATTTTTAACCGTTTTAAGTTTAAGGGCGGGTCAACCCACAATCCGACTCAAGTATTCATTTGCTCTCACATATATATCCAAATTAACCACAGCTCTCGACCCGACAATCCGGACACTTTAAAAATTAAGCATCATTATATATATATAAATTATATTATTATTATATTAATTTCTTTATAAGCTTAATGTAATATCGGTATAATAGACATAACTTATTTAATTCAATATAACATTCTAATACAATCTCTTATATATTTTAAGATGGTATAAATTGTGATAATATAATTATTATATTATATTATTATATTAGTTTCCTTATAAGTTAAATGTGATTTCGCATAATCAATGTAACTCTAAATGTATTATTCTAATACAATTTCTTCTTTTTATTCTAACATGGTATCAGAGCTAAAATTTTATTTTTGAGCTACAAAATTTAGTCTTCCGCTGTCTCCATCAATGGTTACCTTAGCCATTGATGGAGGGCTCTAGCTAATTATTAATATTATTATATTTTTTAATAATATTTTTTTCTCTTTCAAATAATTCTATCGATGTTATTTTTTCCTCGATAATCATATTCTTTGAGTTTTGTTTTCAGTTGTTTTATCCTAATAGTCAATGTCCATATTTGTATTGGTCTTAATTTAATCATATGTGGTTTTTACTAGCTAGTTAATCAACACACTATCATTCTTTCGTTAGGATGGTTTTTTTCAGGTGTTGTTTCACCCCGACATTCTATACCCATAGAATTATACATTTTCGTTGGTTTATCAATCAACACACTTCCATCCTATAACTAGATGAAGCTCAGGAGTTTATGAAGCTTGATAAATACACCATCAACATTTTAATATCTCGTCTTTAACCTTAAGTTGTTCAAGCGTTTTTCATCCTGAGTTTGAGGAATGATGTTAGAATATAATATAATATATATGTAAGATTATCACAATACTATAAATAGTGATAATATCATTAGTATATTATATTATCTTATATCATTATTATATAAGTTTCCTTATAATCTTAATGTAATATTTATATAATAGACATAACTTATATAATTCAATATAACATTCTAATACAATCTCTTATATATTTTAACAAATCGAAGTGATTATAATATAATTGAATTATCATATTTATAACTAAATTAAATAAACTAGACTTCAAAAATAAAAGAATAAATAAAAGTAGGAAAAAGAAAAAGTCTTCAATAATAATAGGAGCACATGGTCATGTGTCTTCTTTAATATTCCCCGCAAATGAAATGTTGAAGGGAACACCGTGAGTTTGTCTCAAAGAAGTGCAAATATGTGTGATGACTTTTTTTTAGATTATCTGTAATTTGGTATTCACTAGAAATATATTTTATTTGAAGCAATTTTTTACAACTCGTTCACGAACAAAATGAAAATTAATTTATATATGTTTTGTGCGAGCATGAAACACTAAGTTAATAAATAAAAATGCAACACTAATATTGTCACACCATAGAGTAGGAAGAGCTATTAAATTGACTCTCAAATCACTAATAATTATTGAAGTCAATATAGTTCTACCGTTGCATGGACAAATGCACGATATTCAGACTCAGTACTACATCGAGCCACGACTTGTTATTTCTTTGAATCCAAAAATAAGAGTATCTCAGAGAAAAATGCAATAACTAGTTGTTGATCTTCTATCATCTAGATATCCGACCGAATTTAAATTAGAATAAGTCGTCAAGTTCAAATTTATGTGCATCGTATGAATAATCTGTGATTAGGAGTATTTTTTAATTAAGTATTGCATTATTCGATTGACATCTATCTAGTGATATGTGGTGGGATTTTACATAAAATGATATGCTCTATTAAAAACAAATGCTAAATCAAGATGAGTTAATGTCAAATATCGAAGAGCTCCAATAGTACTTTTGTAAATTGTAAGATTATAAATTGGATCACCATCATATCGCGAGAGATGAACTTGAATCCATAGGGTGTAGAGTGGCTTGACATTAAGCATATCAGTACATGTAGGAATATCTTTGTTTGAGATAAAATTAATCTTGAGGTAGTGTGTTACTTCCATCCCTAAAAAGTATTATTATATTTGATCAAGATCTTTTATTAGATATGCTTAACCTAGACGTTTAATTATTATAGAGATATGGATTGTAAAATTACTTGTAAAGACAATACAATTGATATAGATTAGAATGTATGAAATAATATCACTAGAGTGAAATATGAATAAAGACATATCTAAATTGAATCAATGAAGCCCTGATAAAGTAATGTATCTTAGAGCATATCAAGTCCAAGGAGCTTGTTTGAGGCCATATATAACTTTATGAAGACGAAATACATAATCAGCAAATTTTTGATTGATAAAGCCCAAAGGTTGTGACATGTAAACTTCTTCATCAAGTGTACCATGTAAAAAGGAATTACTCACATATAAATTATGAATCGGCCACCCACGAGTGACTGTAAGAGTTAAAACGATATGAATCAATATTAGTTTGTTGATGAAATCCTTTAGCATCGTATTTTATGTCATTAAATGGAAAAATCAACTTTGTGTTTGATTTTAAAAACTCATTTGCATTCGACAATATTTTGTTGTGACGAACGAGGAAAAATTGACCATGTTTGATTATGGATAAGCGTATTAAATTCATAAAGCATAGTAGAACATTATGCCAGATCTTTGTGGATAGTAGTATAACATGTTGGTTCTCAAGCAGAAAATTGTAGTAGTAGAGTTAGTAGTGAGAATATTAGATCGAGATCAAATATGAGCATGAGTTATCATAGTTAGAGTTGAACATTGAGGTGTTTCTTGTGGTGATGAAATTTTGACAACATCTTTCATATGCTTTAGCTTAGCAGTTATATGCTCAACGGGCTCAACATGAGAAGTGATTGTAGGATTAAATTTTGTATGGGAAATACATGGTGACTATTTCAGGATTTGAGTGAAATGGGGGGTCAATTTGCATCTTAACGGAGTTTGAAATCATTTTTGGTATATAGTTATGTTTTGTGTTGATGTTGATGTGGGGAGTGACATTAGCAAGACCATTTCATTGAATATGACATGTTGAGATATGAAGATCTGACATGTTAGAATATATGTAAACATGTGTATCTTTTGTGTGAAGAGATATAATCAAGAAATAAACATTAAACCAATCTGAAATCTAATTTGTGTTGATTATATGGTCGTGTAAGGGGTAACCTACACAACTGAAAGTTTTTAGTGTTGTATAATAGAGTAGTTTCTTGAATGAAATTTCAAACGACGATTTATGCTCCAAGATTTATGTTGGTAGTCTATTGATCAAATATGTGGTAGTAAGAAAATTATCAACCCAATATGTGTGTGGTAACTTTGTATGAACAAGTAAGGTTAGACTTATTTCAATTAGATGACAAAAAATTTCTTTTAGCAATGTCATTTTTCTCACTAATGTGTGGAAAAGAGAGTCGATGTTGTATACTAGATAATGAATTTTCTGTTTCGTATAATCTTGATACGGTCAATAAATATTATGTTTGAAAGTAGAAAAGAAAAACCTAGAAAGTCATACATTTCTTTCACTCCATTATTACATCTTGTAACTCGACATTGCTATCAGGAACACTTTCCTTAGTGGACTATAGTTCAGAATTACAAAGAACCCTAGTTTACACTAGGGACATTTCTTTTCATCTTTATGAAAAATCCTACATCCTCGACCTTTTTGCTAAAGGATGTTTCCCAGCCAGTCACATTCTTATGAAAGATCCCTAACCTTACTAAGGATGACCCAATGTAGAATACACAATGCTCTTCGAGTTGGCTGGCATGAGCCTTCTTCCAACAAGTCGCATCCTTTTGCAAAATTCCTAATCATACTATGAACATCTCCAAATAAAATGCACAATGCTTTTTAAGATAGTTGTCAAGAGCCTTTCTTCAAAAAGTTTTAGCTTGGAGCATATGAAAACCTTAGTCTTAATTAGAGACAACCCCAAAAGTTAGGACAATCTACCTAATAGGCATCTGTCAAACTTGGTTTATAAAAGATTGTTTTTGACTCTTCATGCCTCAAATTCAGAAAGAATCCTATTTTTTTAAGTTCATTACAAGTTTCATGTCCTATAGTCTCTACACTAAGGTTGTTTCTTATATAGATTAGTCATCAAGCCCTCGATCATACTAAGGGAATTTTTTAGAAAAATACGTGTAGTGATCATCAGCCTACTAAAGATATCCCTCAATGGATTACAAATCAAGACCCTAGTCCATACGAAGAGCATTTTAGTGGTAAAAATCATATATTTGTTTAGTCCAATTACTGCAAAATGTTTTCTCAGCATGTCACATTTCGAATTTGTGAAGAACTTTGATTACATACAAGAAGCTTTGGAAGATCAAAACGTGCTTGTCTTCTAGTCGTTGCACTAAAGATAAGTTTCACTAGATCATTAATTGGATCCCTAGTCTACACTAGGGGTATTTTTCTGAAAAATGCATCAAAACCTTCTTAGTTGATACCCTTTAGCTCAGTTGCTAAGGATGTTTGTATACCCATGCGGTATTTGGACTCATGATCTGTTTCAGATTGTGAGTATTCTCAAAACTTATCCAAAATCCTTAAGCTTTGAATTCTAAGGTGACCCATTTGAGCATGCCTTCCAAACCCTCCAGCATTTCTAAGGTCAGAGCCTCAAATTTGTCCAAAACCCTTCAGCTTTGAATGTTAAGGTAGTATTTTGAGCTTGCTCTTGAAACCCTTCAGAATTTTAAGGTCAGAGCCTTAAAACTTGTCCAAACCCCTTCATGTTTGAACACTTAAGTAGCCTGTTTGAGATTTCCCTTGAAACCTTCAACATTTCTAAGGTCGAAGTTGTTGAGGTGTTCCTTGCCATTGCGGACGGGTTTAAAATTCCGGGTAAACGGGTCAGGGTTTTCTTTTAGAAAACGGGTTAGAGTATAAATACTTTTTTTGGGTATTTTTATCATAACAGAGCAAATAGAGAGAGAGTGAATTACAGATCTAGGGTTTCAGGTTTCCTTCTTCTTCTTGTTCTTTGGCTGATCCAGAGTGAGAGATTGGGGGAGCTTTTGATTGTGGAGTAGTCCAATCATTCCTAGTGTAATCACTTCTTTCATTTGAGAGAAGGGCATGTAAGTTTCTACTATTGACATTTGTTTGATTTAGTGAAACTTATCCCTCCCGTGGACGTAGGTCGATTTTGACCGAACCACGTATATTGTGTTGTCGTTTATTGCATTGTGCTATTTCAGTTCTTGGTAATCTGTTTATCGACATAGACGATTTGAAATCTGATTTGCTACAGGTTTTGATTTCTAAGAAGATCCATAGTTTTGCTGTTGCAAAACCCAACAGTGGTATCAGAGCAGTATTAATTGGTTATCTGTTTTAACATTGGAGCATAGTGCTTTGCTGGTTATTTGGCGAAATTCATAGAAGAGATCAACTGGTTTCTTTGCTGGTGTTTTTGTCAGTTGTTAAGGCAGTAATAATGGGGAAATCTAGACCTGATATGGTGAGTCTGAATGGTACAAACTACAGGCAATGGAAACTGATGATCAGTGATCTGTTAGTTTCAGATGATTTGAATGAAGCAATTGAAAATGAGGGTGTTAGACCTGAGACTACAAAAGAGGCTGATTGGAAAAAGATAGATAGAAAGGCCTGCAGCTTTATTCGTTCCTGGGTTGGTGTAAATGTTGTGCACCATGTTGAGAATGAGACTACAGCGTATGGTGTGTGGAGCAAACTTGAAGCTTTCTATGCTGGGAGGTCAGTAGGGAATAAAGCAGCACTGGTACAAAAGCTGGTGAATCTGAAGTACATTGATAATAAATCAATTGCTGAGCACTTGAATGAATTTCAAAATATTTTGAATCAGCTGAGTAGTATGAAGATAAACTTTGATGATGAGGTGCAAGCACTTTTAGTCCTTGGATCTCTACCTGCAAGTTGGGAGACACTTATTATCACTCTCAGAAACTCAGCACCAAATGGTTAAGTCAACATGGAATTTGTCACCAGTTCCTTACTTGATGAGGAGAATCGAAAGGGGGATAAACCCTCTAAGTCTGATATGTTGGTGGCTGATAGAGGAAGATCAAAAGATAATAGAAGTGGTTCGAGCAGGGGAAAGTCTAGAAGCAAGTCTAGAGCTCCAAAGAAGGATGGTGCTTGCCATTACTGTGGAAAAATGGGTCACTGGAAAAATGAGTGCTGGAAATTTAAAAATGATAAAGCGAAGGGTACAGTGAAGCCCAGAGAAAAGAAAGAACAGAGTGCAGATACATCTGCTTATGCTTCAGATGGTGAACTGACATATGCTTCTAATTGTCAAGACTCTTGTCTTAGCACATCTTCAAATGAAACAGCATGGATTGTTGACACAGGTGCCTCATTCCATATAACTCTGCACAAAGGTTACTTCCATTCCTACAAAACTGGTGATTATGGTGAGGTTCGCATGGGTAACAGTGGTGTGTCCAAGATAGTTGGTCTGGGTGATGTTAGAATTGAGACAAACATGGGCTGCTTCCTGACATTGAGAGATGTAAGACATGTTCCTGTTTTGAGAATAAATTTGATTTCAGCAGGTAAGCTCGATGATTGAGGCTACCATAATGTTTTCAGTGGTGGAGCATGGAAGCTAAGCAAGGGTTCATTGGTTATTGCACGAGGTAAGAAATGTTGTTCCTTATACAAGACAAATTTGAAAATTGTCTATGATGCAGCATATTCTGTTTTAATGGAGTCATCCTCTGAATTGTGGCACAAGAGATTAGGTCACATTAGTGAAAAGGGGCTGAATGTTTTGATCAAGAGGAATGAGTTGCTGAATCTCAAGGATGCTCATCTTGAAAATTGTGAGCATTGCTTGAAGGGTAAGCAGAACAGAGTCTCCTTCAGTAAGTCAAAAGTTGAACTGAAAAAGAATGTCCTTGAATTGGTCCATACAGATGTTTGTGGTCCTATGAAGATTAAATCTATAGGCGGTGCTTCCTATTTTGTAACCTTCATAGACGATGCATCTAGGAAGGTTTGGGCTTATGCTATAAAATCCAAGGATGATGTTGCAGCAAGGTTTGAGGTCTTTCACAAGCTGGTTGAAAGAGAGACAGGAAGAAAACTGATGAGGGTGCGGTCAGATAATGGGGGAGAGTACATAGGCTCATTTGATGATTATTGCAAAGAGCAGGGTATTCGACATGAACAGACTGTGCCCAAGACTCCACAACAAAATGGTGTGGCAGAGAGGATGAATAGAACAATGTTGGAACGGATGAGGAGTATGCTCTCCCATGCCAGGTTGGCTAAGCATTTCTGGGCTGAAGCCATGAGCACTGCAGTGTATGTGATCAACCGTTCTCCCTCCAAGCCATTGAATAATAAGTGTGCAGAAAGCGTCTGGTCAGGTAAAGATGTTAATTATGACTATTTATGTGTTTTTGGTTGCAGAGCTTTTGTGCATGTTCCAAAAGATGAGAGGTCTAAGCTAGATGCAAAAACCAGACAATGCATATTTTTGGGGTATGGTGATGAAAAGTGGGGATACAGGTGTTATGACCCAGTTGATAAGAAGGTTTTGAGAAGCCGGGATGTGGTATTCCTTGAAGATCAGCCTATTGAGAATTTTGAAGATGGTGAAAAGCTTGATGCATACATATGTGACCTTTCTGGTCTTGAGTTGTCTCATGATGTTGAGGAGACAAGGCCACATGTAGCTTCAAACTCAGATAGTGATGATGATGTTCCTCAGGGTCAAGCTGTAGGCCATGGAAATGATACTAATACTGAAACTGATCTTGGTGATAATGTTGAGGTTGATTTTGAAGTTCAACAAGAAGATGGAAATTAACAGAATCAACAAACAAAGGTACTTCGGAGGTCTACTAGGGAGAAAAGATCAAGTTCTAAGTATCCTGCTACAGAGTATGTTCTTCTAACTTATTGTGGGGAGCCTATATGCTATAAGGAGGCTCTTGAGGATGCTCATAAGAAAGAATGGCTAGCTGCCATGGATGAAGAGATGAAGTCATTGCTGAAAAATGGCACATATGATCTAGTTGAAAGACCAGAGAACAGAAAAGTATTACAAAATAAATGGGTGTACAAGATCAAGCAAGAAGGTGATGATAGCAAGACAAGATACAAGGCTAGGCTGGTTGTCAAAGGTTTTGGCCAGAGGCATGGAATCGATTATGATGAGATTTTCTCACCGGTAGTGAAGATGACTTCTATCCGGGTGGTGTTAAGTCTAGCTGCTTGTATGGATCTTGAGGTTGAACAACTTGATGTCAAGACTGCATTTCTCCATGGTGATTTGGATGAAGATGTTTATATGGAGCAACCTGAAGGTTATAATAAGAAAGGTGAGGAAAGCAAGGTGTGCAAACTTGTCAAAAGTCTGTACGGTTTGAAGCAAGCACCAAGGCAGTGGTATCTTAAGTTTGAGTCGTTCATGACCATCCATGGGTACATGAAGACGTCTACAGATCACTGTGTCTTTGTGCAAAAGTTTGCTTCTAATGATTTTATTATACTTCTCCTATATGTTGATGACATGCTGATTGTTGGGAGAGACAAACTCAAGATTGCCAAGTTGAAAAGGATTTGGCTAAGTCTTTTGAGATGAAAGACTTGGGTCAAGCAAGACAAAATCTTGGAATGCAGGTCATTCGTGATCGGGTGAAGAAAAAGCTATGGTTATCTCAAGAGAGATATATTGAGAAGATTCTAAAACGATTCTGTATGGACAAGCCAGTTGCTTGTCCATTGGCTACACACTTGAAAATAAACAAAACAATGTCTTCCAAGGATGAAGAGGAAAGACAAGAAATGTGCAGTGTTCCATATGCTTCAGCAATAGGCAGTCTGATGTATGCAATGGTCTGTACAAGACCGGATATAGCTCATGCGGTTGGAGTACTTAGTCGTTTTCTTTCAAATCCTGGTAAGACACACTGGGAAGCGGTTAAGTGGCTAATGAGATATTTTCGAGGGACCTCCAAATATGCTTTGTGTTATGGTACTGGAAAGTCACATGTTGAAGGGTTTTCTGATTCAGATATGAGTGGTGATATTGACACAATGAGATCAACTTCAGGGTATTTGTTTACTTTTGGAGGAGGAGTTGTATCATGGCAGTCTCGTCTATAGAAATGTGTTGCTTTGTCTACTATAGAAGCTGAATATATTGTCATTACTGAATGTTGTAAAGAAATGAGATGGATGAAAGAATTGTTGAAAGAAATTGACATTGCACAAGACAGGTTTGTGGTGTTTAGTGACTCACAGAGTGCTATACATGTGAGCAAGAATCCAAGTTTCCATTCACGTTCAAAACACATCCAAAGAAGGTACCATTGGATCCGTGAAGTGCTCGAGAAGAAGGAGTTATACTTGGAGAAAGTGCATACAGATGAGAACGGGTCAGATATGATGACAAAGGGCTTGCCAAGAGGCAAGCATGAGATATGTTATGCCAAAGCCGGAATGGTTCTGGCAGGAGCGTCATGATGATGAATGTTTATAGCAACATTCTCCCATGGCTCGGAAGGGGGAGAATTGTTGAGGTGTTCCTTGCCATTGCGGGCGGGTTTAAAATTCCGGGTAAACGGGTCAGGGTTTTCTTTTAGAAAACGGGTTAGAGTATAAATACTTTTTTTGGGTATTTTTCTCATAACAGAGCAAATAGAGAGAGAGTGAATTACAGATCTAGGGTTTCAGGTTTCCTTCTTCTTCTTGTTCTTTGGCTGATCCAGAGTGAGAGATTGGAGAGCTTTTGATTGTGGAGTAGTCCAATCATTCCTAGTGTAATCACTTCTTTCATTTGAGAGCAGGGCATGTAAGTTTCTACTATTGACATTTGTTTGATTTAGTGAAACTTATCCCTCCCGTGGACGTAGGTCGATTTTGACCGAACCACGTATATTGTGTTGTCGTTTATTGCTTTGTGCTATTTCAGTTCTTGGTAATCTGTTTATCGTCATAGACGATTTGGAATCTGATTTGCTACAGGTTTTGATTTCTAAGAAGATCCATAGTTTTGCTGTTGTAAAACCCAACAGAAGTCTCAAGACTTATCCAAAATCCTTCATATTTGAATGGTAAGGTAAACTATTTGAGTGTTCCCTCATACCGCTCCAGCATTTCTAAGGTTGGAACCTCAAAACCTGTCCAAAGTCCTTCAACTTTGAATGTTAATATAACTCGTTTGAGCTTTCTCTTGAAACCCTTCAGCATTGTAAAGGTCGGAGTCTCAAAACTTGTCCAATTCCTTTAGCTTTGAACGATAAGATAGTCTGTTGGGCTTGTCCTCGACACCCTTCAACAATGATAAGGTTAAAACCTCAAAAGTTGTCAAAAATCCTTCAACTTTGAACGCTAAGATAACCCATTTTCTCTTAAACCCTTTAGCATTGCTAAGGTTGGAGCCTCAAAGTTTTCCCCAAAACCTTCAGCTTTGAATTCTAATTTAGCCTTTTGAGCTTAACATCGAAACCCTACAACATTGCTAAGGTCGGAGCCTCAAAACTTGTCCAAATCTTTCAACTTTGAACACTAAGGTAACCTTTTGAGCTTACCCTTGAAACCCTTCAGTATTGATAAGGTTGGAGCCTCAAAATTTGTCCAAAACCCTTCAACTTTGAACATTAAGGTAGCCTTTTGATCTTTACCTCAGAGAGTCACTGAGCAAAGTATTCATCACAAGGTTGAGGCAGTGAAAGCATGACTAGGTAATCTTTCCAGGTATGTTGATATGCTAGATATACCGATGATACTTCAACTACAAAAGATAATAGAAAAAGACAACAATGAATGCTTATGTAAAGGTTCAAGTTTTGAAATTACCACAGGGCAATCACGCTAGGTGTGCCGATTCGGCCAAATATACCCCAATTACCAAAAAATAACATATTCACATTGGTTAAGATTTTGAAATCACCATTGAGTAATTTCGCTAGGCGTATCGATTAAATTAAACACTCCGAGTATAAGCTCGCTCAATATTAATGTTTTCAAGGATTTTCCTCTTAAAAAGAAGAAGAGAAGAAACAAGAAGGATTGATAACTTCACTAAGAGTCAAACTCCGGTTATCAAAATAACCATTTTTAAAATGTTTGCTTGCATACAATGGGGAACTAACTCTAGCTAATTCCTTTCGTATCAAGAAAAAAAGCGAGTTATAATCAATCTCCTCTAAAACGGTCCAGAACCTTTCACGAGTCTTAAAATTCTAAAGATGTTTCAATCTAGAGAAAATCATGCAACGATGAGATTAAGATCTTCAATAACTTCTATATCAAGAAAGCAAAATACTTTAGTTTTCATAAGGGCATTTTCGAGCATGCACCCTTAAACTAGAATTAATCATGCATTTCTACATCACGAAAATTGCAAATGGTTTAATTTATATTAGAGTCATTCTTGTGAACATGCATTCATTGTTATAAGAATTAGTAAACAAATACATTTCAATATTTTGACCTCGAGTCAAGCATGCATTCATGCATCATGAAATCAAAACTCCCTAGTTCATATTAAGAGTATTTGTCTTAAAGCATGCATAAAATCATCGAAACACTATTGGAGTCATGCTCATATTTTCCTAGTTCTTACCGGATGTCATAATAACAAACCGAGAGAATCCTCTATTCGCTTTGAGAGACTATTCCTCAGTCGTGTTTGTATTGATTGCCCTAGTTCAAACTAGGAACGCTCTTTGAAATTTTCTTATGGCACGATAACCAGCTCATAGAAAATTCATTCTTTAGAACCATTGTAGTGTAAAACCGGTTGTCGAACACCGATTAGGAACCATCTTTCAAGATATCATTTTGGAATAAAGAAAAAATATAGAAAAAAAGTTCGCTTAGATGTATGTACTTGTGCAACTAGCTCATTTAGACGTATGTACTAATAAAAGTTCATTTAAATATTTGTACTATAAAAAATTGGCTCATTTAGCCTCTTTTAGTAAACCATAGTTAATTTTTATTTTTTAATTTATATATTTATTAATTAAAGATTAATATATTTTTTCTCTCTTCATTTTTCATTAATAAATGAATCCTTTATTTTTATCTTTTTCATAAATGTTTTTTTTTATATGAGTATTTATTATTGATTATTTTAATTTTATTATATATATATATATATGGACATTCATTATTAATTATTTTATCTTTATATTTTTTCTTCTTTTTTATATTTTTTTCTTATATTAATATTAATTATTAATTATTTTAAAATTGTTTGGTCTCAATGATTATACTTTCAACAATAAAAATTATTTAACACAAGAATAAATTAATTAATATTTTGATAATAATAGCAATTCATTCATCAAATACCAAAATAGTAATAATCAAATATTAGACAAAATAATGTTACTTATTATTACTATAAGTTATGAATAAAAATTAAATAAAAAATTATTAATTTTATTTTTGTTCATATTAAATTAAATAAGAAAAAATATTTAAAAATATTATAGTAAAATATAAAATTCATAAATAAGTTAAAGTTTTTTCAAAAATAAGAATATAAGATTTTTGAGAAATAAAAACAGGTAAAAAAAATGTAGATGAAATAAAAAAATAAACTAATATAAAAATAAAAAATTTAAAAATGAAATAAATTATCTGGTTTAATTAATGTAAAAGAAGGAGTGAGAAAATATATTAATATTTAATTGATAAATATATAAATTTAAAAATAAAAATTAACTATGGTTACTAAAAGAGGCTAAATGAGCTAGTTTTTGATAGTACGTATGTTTAAATGACATTTTATTAGTACATGCGTCTAAATTAGCTAGTTATACAAGTACATACGTCTAAGTGAACTTTTTTCCAAAATTATATTGATCTCTAGATTCACCTTGTTCTCTTACCAGGACATCATTGCTTGAATCTATAACCTTCACATGTTAGATTCATCATTGTATTTCTCTAGGACAATGACAAATCTTTATCAATATCTAAAGAGAATTCTTAGGAACCATCTTTCTAGATGTTAAATTAAACTAAAGAGACATGATATTTCTCTAGATGCACCTGAATTGCTTTACCATGTCATTATTGTTTGATTATACACCCTTCGCGTTATAGATTCATCTATCTATTTCTCTAGTACATGATATTGCTATCTAAATGCAACTAGATTACTTTATCAGGTCATGCTTTTTTTAGATCTACAATCTTTGCGTGTTAAATTCATCTTTTTCTTTTTTAAGAATAGTATCGGTCTCTCGAGACCTGAAAAGAAGTTTTAAAAAATAAAATCATACCATATATTCTTGAATTCTATCAATCCCTCATGAGGAAAAGATGAGCTACTTCTGCAATGACCATAAAATGACTAGCAATTCCTAATCATCTCTCTGATATGAGAACTCTTTTTTCCATGAGTTCCTCATCATCGCATCGATATGAGAGTTCGATGATTCTAATAGTTCCTCATCATCTGATCGATATGAGAACTCTTTGTTTCAGTAGTTCCTCATTATCTGATCGATATGAGAACTCATCGTTTTCAACAATTCATTATCACCTAATTGATATTATAACTCTTTGTTCTGTAAGTTCATCTTCATCGTATTAATATGAGATCCCGTTGTGTTTGACACTCTCTCGTCATCTCATTGATATGAAAACTCATTATTTCATCAGTTCTTAATCATCTAATTGATATGAGAATTCTTTGTTCCAACACTTCATCATCATTCGATCGATATGAGAACTCATTATTCTAATAGATTCTCATCATCGTATCAATATGAGAACTCGTTGTCTTTGATAGTCTCTCATCAATATGATAGCTCATTGTTCTAGTAGTTCCTCATCATTTGATTGATATGAGTGTGATCGATTTTAAAAAAATATTTTGATCCACTAGTTTGAAAGTTCTGGGACGCTCTTTAAAAAAAAAATCATTTTGAAAACGTGAGGGGAATTAATTTTAATGTTTGGAAATTTTAAGTTTTAAAAAATGAGGCTTTGTAGACAACTCCATATCTTACATTCCCGTCGAATCTGGGAATGATTGAAAGTTTTTAATGGGAAGTATGTCATAGACCTACTTTAACTTTTTTTCAATTTTAATTAATCCTCACGACTAGAGAGTCACCACATAATTTCAAAAGTTAGAAAATTAAAGGAAGTGAGTTCGGCGTTTGGTTAAGTGTGGAAAAGAGTTTTTTAGACACTGTCTCACAACGCTCCTAAAGTCTCTACTAGTTAATTTTGGCCTTTATTTTAAAAATTCTTATGCTTTACATTTTAGAAAAAATAATTTTATGCTAACCTAGCATCACATAAATCTCAAACTTATATAAAATAATAAAACCAACCAAACCAAACCAATCAAGACCAAAAATATATGAAAAATAAAGCAAAAGGACTGTGGTTAGCCTCCACAGTCCTAAACCGGATCGGTCGAAATTTGCATTTTTGTCGGTCCTCAGTCCTAAGGTGCGGCCAAAGTCGGTACAATGATCAACAGTAGTGGTCCTCAGCCTTTGGGTACAGAAATCTTTGGTCCTATGATTAGTAGTAGCGGTCCTCAGTCTTTGGGTGCGGCCAGCGTCGGTCCTATGATCAGTAATATCGGTCCTCAGTCCTTGGGTGCGGAAATCTTTGGTCGCCAAGTGTATAAAATGTCGGTCTTCGGTCTTCAAGTGTGGAAAACATCAGTCTTTGGGTGTAGAGAGACTCATCGGTCGGCTAGATGACAAATTGTTTTTTTTAACCTAGCCCTAATCTAACTTATTAATGGTGATCAAGATTGATCCCAAATTGTATAAAATCATCAAGAACGGTTAGTAATACTCATATAAACAATAATATGAATAAAAAATAAAAACACACTAAAAAACCCACAATAAAAAAAGCAGAATCATTTAATGCACAAAATGGGGTTGAATATATCTAGTTCTTGGGTGTTCTTCGGTCAAATGACCTTTTATCTTTATTTTTTGGAATTTTACTTGAGCTAAATTAATTTATATTATAAATAAAGAAAAACTGTTGGAACAAATTTCGGTTTTAATTATTTTTCAAAGTACATGACCGATAGGGTTTAGTTTTCTTGAATTTAATCAATTTGTCTAATAACATTTTGAACAATTTTTTTGGGTTCTCTCTCGAACAATAAAGATCTCTACTAGACCATTAGAATAATCAACAAGATATTTCATTTTCTCCTTAGAGAATAATGAACTATAAACATCATTAGTCATGATAATATCATAACTAAATAACATAATCTCACGAAATGTGATATATAATGAGGGCAACGAACACAGAAGAATCGAAGCTAGATCTTTATCGTCATACTTGACTTCCAAGGCTTCCAAATCAGCAACAATTTCTTTAAATGACAATAAATGTTCTTGTAGAGGTGTATCTTCTGACATACGATGAAAATATAATTGTTGTTTTAGATTCAGGTTACTAATAAAACTTTTTATCATACATAATTGTTCTAGCTTCAGGCATAACCTAACAATACTCATCTCATTCAGAATATCTTATAAAATATTATTTGATAGATGTAGATGAATATGAGGCATATATTTGCGATCCTTCCTCGTTTTCTCTTCCACTGTCCATGAACTATGCATTTTATCAAACCTTTATAGAGTTTCGTCCAAATCCATCTAAGTGAGCAAACCTCGCATTTCTATCTGTCATAAAGAAAATCTGGTGTTGTGATCAAATAACGAAATATCGTATTTCATACTTGACATCTCTAGATATGGTCTTAGAATAAAAAAAAGTTCAAAACTCCGATACAAATTGTTGAAAAACAAGATATAGACCTAAGACTAATCAAAATAAAGAAGAAACAAAATATTGATCACGGGAAATCTATGACGAAAAAACTATGAGCAGATGAGAAAATAATTCACTATATTTAAAATTAAAGATTATAACTAAGAGAGAGAAGAATAATGACAAATATTATATGTGTTTTTGTTATCATTAACAAACGTGTTATTCTTATTAAAACACTTCACCATAAGCTAACATTAACAAATGTTTTTTTAGAATTTATTTATAAAGATCAATGTTTTGATATTTTGTCTATTTATAATACGCAATACAAAGAGGAATTTGAGCAAATGACCCTAAAAACAGGGTGAATTGCTTTTGGTGAGAGTGAATAAATTAAATAGCGCTGGTGACCTCATTTTTTTTCTAACGAAAATGTTCCTATTGCGTCACGCATTCTCAGGTTGCGTGACGCAATTTTTTATATTTTTCAAAAAATTTTAATTATGAAATTTTTTGGACGAAAATGCCCCAGTTGTGTCATGCAATCGCGTCACGCAACCCCAGTTGCGTCACGCAACCCCAGTTGCGTCACGCAATCGCGTCACGCAACCCCAGTTGCGTCACGCAATCGCGTCACGCAACCCCAGTTGCGTCACGCAATCGCGTCACGCAACCCCAGGTGCATCACGCAACCGCGAGACGAAAAAAAAAAAAATCGGTTGCGTCACGCAACTGGAGTCAGTTGCGTTACGTAAGGGTATAATTGTCATTAAAAAAAATGAGGGTCACCAACGATATTTAAATTATGCACCCGCACTTTTAATTATTCACTCTATCTGTAGGTCATTTCTTCAAATTTTCCCATACAAAGCGGTTAAATAGGTCTGTCTTGTTCGGTACACAAAATGACCGGTGGCCGGCTATTGTCTGGAAAGATCGGCCACGTATGATTGTTGGAGCCTGGGAGGGACCCTTGGAGCATATATGGAAACCAGACCTTGTGTTTTTCTACTAAAGAAGATGAGTTTGTGGCAGAGGTTTAGCGTGAATAGTTTTCCCTCTCTAAAAAGTGCAAGTTGGCCCTTCAATCAGCCAATAATCTGCTACCATCCATCCAGCTCCCCCAACCGCTATATTTCGTCTTCATTTTCAGCCACTTATCAAAACCTCACTCGTTTCCTTCGAAAATAGTGGCTTAGGTTTCTCTGTAGAGAAGAACACTACCGACCCGTCTTCTCTTTCATCTTTCCGATGCATTTGGAATAGAGCTGAGTTAATAATTTATTGGCGATGAAAAGGCCAACCTGCCTCTTTTTTGGTGAGGATTGTGAAAAAGGAAAATTTCCTTTAGTTGCTTCAGATTCAGTTAAGCTCCCTCCTTCTTCTTATCTCTTTCTTTCTTTCTCCTTCTCTTCCTTTCTAGCTAACAGTATTCTGGTCGAACTTTAATGATGGTAATTATGGTTCTGCAAGCTTGTGCTAATGTAGAATTTTCCTTGTAATAAACTTTGGTAATGCGGATTTTTCTTTATAGATAGACTACCTGTTGTTACTTCCTCTGCGTCTCTGCAGTAATATTAGCTTGTCATATTTAATTTTCCACCACGCGGCAGATATGAGAAAGATTGCAGCATTTTTAACCATTATTCTTTAGAGAGGATTTGACTGGCCTCTAGTACATGGACACCTACTCTTCTGGAGAAGAATTGGTCATTAAGGTGATATATACCATACCCATTTGTTTGTATAACTTCCTCCTTCAAACTAGCATAGTATCGTCCACAGTGGTCTTGATGGTCATAAAGATGTTGATCTGGTTCTTACCTTACTAGCTACATTTATCCAGCAGATAAGGAAACCATATACAATTACTAAACATCGAGAGCGATGGACTGAAGAGGAACACAATAGGTTCATAGAGGCCTTAAAACTCTATGGAAGAGCTTGGCAGCGTATTGAAGGTATTGGCTTTCCTTCCTAGGCTAAGTATGTCAAAGTAGTAGTTCCAAAAGTAACAGTCTTTTTAGCTGCAGGGTCAGTTTACTAGTTTGACCCGATTTCACTTCATTTTTTGTAGATCCTCTGAATGTTCTGGTGAACCTGTTGTCTTGCTATCCTCATATAATATAAGCTCAATCTAGCTATTATGCATTCTTTTACATAATTAGAATCTCTTCTTTTGTTTTCTCTTTCAACTACTGTTAATGTGCAGAACATATAGGAACCAAAACTGCTATACAGATCCGTAGTCATGCACAGAAATTCTTCACAAAGGTCAGTCCAAATCTCCTATTATCTTCATGAAATATATTTCGGTGTTTCTTCTAGCTGAATTTGCATGTTAAATTCAAACTAAATCATGATGCGTGAATATATCTTCTTTCCTTAATTTTATTTTATTGCAGTATATGTTACTGCTATAAATAAAAAAGCCTAAAGATTAAAAGATCTGACTTTTGTTAGTTTTAATTTGTTGCAGTATTATTATTGCTATAAATAGTCCTAGGATTAAGAGATCTGGTTTTATTTTGTTTTTTTTTATTGATGTATTTAGTGCTACTGTATATAAGCCTAAAATTAAGAGATCTGATTGTTCTGGATGTCTGTCTATATATGCAATTCCATTAGTCTTTGGTTAGGGTGGAGTTGGAATTGAGATTGAGATTAGAATTGAAGGTCTAATTCCAAATTCATTGTTTGTTTAATGACTTAAATAATAAGTTATAGTTAGAATTGGAATGTATATGAGTTTGAAACCTTTTTACTTTAAATTGTAATCCAATCTCTAGACGTTATAAATGAATTGCAGTTCATTTCCAATTCTTATATAATTGAAATTAGGGAATTCTCAATGCTATCGAAGGACTGAGAAGCAGTTACTCTCTCCTCTTCCTTCTTTGGCTTGAAAGGTGTACCACAGAGTTTCGAATTTTGGCATGCGGGTCTGGCTTTCGTCTTAGCTGCCGTCGCTGTGTCCGTCGTCGCATCTTTTCCAGGCATGGTTCGTTCTAGCATCAGAGTGACCAACAACCGTGCCTTTTCCGGTGAGGTATCCTCTGAGAACGTAGTAGTTGGTTGAAGGAAGAGATGTATATCAAGGAAAATAGAGGCACTAGAAAAAACAAGAAATGGACAATGGTTGATCTCCCTAAAGGTGTAAGAAACTAGTGGGTGGTTATTTATTATTACATATAGGAAAATGTGTCATACTTTGGTCTAGTTGTCACATAAACCCTAGTTGTCATAGACATTGTTCATCACAAGAAATGATGCACAGGAACAAGAAATTAGATTTTTGTTGAATTGGAAGAAGAATATTTAGTTTATGTTATGCATAGACACGAGGACAACGATGTCGGATACCAACATTATGAACCAAAGAATAAATTAGGGTCGTGGGAGAGATGCGGAAAAGTGATGAGAGTCTACCTGAACTTCATTCATTGAACAACATGCGGAATTGGTGTTAATACAATATTTATACGCTTCATCTATTAATTATTTATAAGATTTCCATCTTCCATGTTTACTAATATAACATTAACCATAACAAAATCACGGAGCAGAACTGGAACATATGCAGAAGTTGGAATCTACCTTTTACGGAAATCACTAGAATTGAAAGTATTGTAATGAGATAATACGTTTACGTTTTTCACTTTTAGCTTTTATTCAGAAACTGTTACGAATTTAAAATCGTTCTAGGCCTGTCTAGAATGATCCCTTAAGACTTATGTTTTTTTTTTCCCTTTTTTTTGGGAATTTTTAATGAAATGACGTTAAGTCGTTTTTCCCAAAAAACTAAAAATATAACATTAACACTACCGCTATTATTGATGTGACAAAGAATGCTACATCCCCTAACAATGTACATGTTAATTCTAGGAATTGTTATTAGGATTAGTTTTTGATTGTTATTAGGATTAGTAAAGATTGGGTTGTTTACAGTTTGGTTGCATGATTTAAGATTATTTGTTGATGTTCTTGGTTTCGAAATTTTGAGTCATGTAATAGTTAAGGTTATTTTGGGTTATGAATTATTTGAAGAATTCTAATTTAAAATCCCTCATGGTATGGGTTTTGTATAAAAGTCTCTTTTGTGAGCTTTCAACCGTCCAATTTCTATTATCATAAACACTCCCTATTACCTATAGAATGCTTGGAAGAAGGTGTAACTTGCATTGATCCTGAAATCTTCACTATTCCGCATTCTGAATGCAATTGAGATCTCAGATTGAGGCATTGTTTTGTGTGTGTGTTTCTTTAGTGCCCAGAATGTGGGTATATGATATCTACCAATGTTTATAATTTGTTGCATGTGGATGGCATATTGTCTTCTCTTGTTAGTAGCTTATTATCCAAACTGAGATGACTCTATTGTTGGATGTTTATCTGCTTCTCACATCCTGACAAATAATTTATTTTCCATTCTAATATTCTATATTTCTGCCCATATAATTTTTATGTAGTTGTTGTGCCATAAATGTAATACCATACAAGGCTTGCAATACTAAGTACCTTTTAGTTTTTGTTTTCAGTTGGAGAAAGAAGGTCTTGCTAAAGGGGTTCCAGTTGGAGGAGCCCTTGACCTGGAGATTCCTCCTCCTCGGCCAAAAAGAAAACCAAGCACTCCTTATCCTCGAAAGACTGCTACTGGAGCTCATCCTACACTACTATTGGAAGAAGATAGGGACGGGAAGCGATCAGCTCCAGTTTCTTCATTCTGTCCTGGTAGAGAAACATTTGACTTTGTGAAAAAACCACTTCCTGAGGTAATTTGACTTTATGTTCTTGTAAAGGTTTTCCCTTCTCCCTTCATACCATACATTCTCTTAGGTCTTGTTACAAATAAACCCTTATCGCATCATCAATTAAGCCATCCTCTAAAACCCTTCTTAATTTTTCTTAATAAATGTACGGCAGTCTTGTCTTTTCACCTACAATTCAAAGGGAATATTGGAGAAACACACAATAAAACCGATTATCTCATATCCAAAATGTGTTTTTGCGTGTATGATTGCTTGGTTCTCACATCATTTGCTTTTATTTCCTTATTTGTTTCTTGCCAGGAACCATGCTCAAACAAAAAAAATTCAGACATTACGAAAGAAAACCAGGTTCAGGACCAGGATAATTGCTCCATCACTTTTACCGTTGTTGAAGAAGCTCAATGTACTTGCCTCTCCTCCACAAACGAAAATAAGAAAGCATCCATGGTGACACCTAGAAGTTCATGTGCTTACAGAGAATATGTAATTAATGAGGAAAGTAAACCATGCAACAACACTACTGAATCTGGTATTACCACCATAGCAAATGAAAAGCTGATTAGTGTCGATTCCATTGAAAATAGAATAAATATCTCAGAACAGAGAAAATATGATATTACAAATCCTCATAATAATGTTATGATTGAAGATAAGAAAATAGAGGAAGCAAGGCCTCATGAGAATTTTGTGCTACCGTCAAACAGTATTTCCCAAATGGGAACAATACAAGGGCACCTTAATCCTTTCACTAATCCAGTAGGATATCCAACTTTTCATTGCCCTTTTACAGCAATTTGCTACAAACAAGATGGGTACAGATCACTCTTTCATATGCCCGCCTTTTCGAGTCTTGTCGTATCTACTCTGCTTCAAAACCCTCCAGCTCATGAAGCTGCACGATATTCGGCTGCCTTTTGGCCTTGCCTGAATGTAGAATCTTCAACAAGGCATATAAATCCCACTCCTAGTATGGAAACAGTTGCTGCTGCTACAGTGGCTGCAGCAACAGCATGGTGGACTGCCCAAGGCCTTCTTCCTTTTTGCAGTCTTCACCCAGGCTTCAGTTGTCCTCCAGTTTCAAAATCTGTCATTGCTGCAGGTGTTGTTCAGTCTACAGATTCTGAAGAAGGTGTAATGGAAGATGATGCTGGACCAGTAGAAGAAGTACATGATAAACCCGCATTGGACACAAACGTCAATGTTTCTAGCGAGATGAAGAACAGAAATCTGGTTGATCGTTCTTCCTGTGGTTCAAACATGCCCTCTGGCAGTGAAGTAGAGAAAGATGTTGCTGATAAGACTGAGGAGACCAAAGGGGAGGAACTGAAAGAGTACAATGCAAATCAATCTGAATATACAAGTTGCAGCCGTATTAGGATTTCTGGAAACACAATTGATTATTGGAAGAAGGTATCTGAAGAGGTAACTTTAAAGAGCAAAACCATCTATATTGTCTATCTTATTCTCTCATTTTTTTCATAAACTTTTACATGTTTGAATGCTTCAGTTCGAGTCAGCACTTTTGAGTCAAATCATAACTTTTACAACAAAAAACACAAATATCATCCATTTTACATCATTAAATTTTGGAAGTAATCTCGTTTTGCTTGCTCAACTCGTGACAGTTTCGTTTTGCTTCATGAACTTATAAAAATGCCTCAAATTACTTCCCGTTGTCATATTTTGGTTAACTATGTTATAGTTTTGATATGAATTTTAGAAAGACAATATTTTAGCCAAGTGATATTTAAGTAACTATAAGAACGGTGTAGAAATTATTTAATAAGTTAACGGAGTTAACCAACAACTAATGGGCGGAAGTAATTTGAATAATTTTTAAGAGTACAAGAAGCAAAACGAGTCCGACACAAGTTGTGGAAGTAAAATGAGCATTTGATACAAGTTCATATAGCTAAATGAACTTGTATCCTTAAATTTTCATTCAAAACTGCTAGCTGTCAAGACATTATTTTCATTCCTTGATAGCGTGAAACATCCATACTGCTTGCATACATAGAGCAAAAATAAAGGATTTTTATTTTCATGCATTCCTCCTCCCTTTAGTTTCTAGGTTGTACAATATTGTTGCTTCATGTGCAGGGACGTCTGGCCTTTCAGGCACTCTTTTCTAGAGAAACCTTGCCACAGAGCTTTTCATCTATGTACGATGATCAGAACAAGAATTTCCAAAAGAAAAGAAGTGAAAATGGGGATGACAAATTGGAGAAAATGGGGCAATTAGAATTAAGCAGCCATGAAGAATTATTGGCTGATCAGAGGCTGCCCAAGTTTGGACTGGGAAATGGCAATACAAAGGGAAAGGGTAGGCGCACAGGAGGATTCAAGCCTTACAAGAGGTTCTCCGTGGAGGCTAAATTGGTCAGTAACAGTAATAGTAGGATGCTGAATTCCAGCATTATCGAATGTGAAGAAGACCAAGATCCTAAGAGAGTACGTTTGGAAGAGAAGAAGGCTTATTATATTTGATGCCTTTTGAAGCAATGTGCAATCGATAAGAAGGCTTATTATATTTGATGCCTTTATTTGATGTGCACTGAGTATTTGTGTATCCATCACATTTAAACTTCTCAGCTACAAATTTCAACCACTAAAAGAACTGAAATGCACGGAATTCGTGTAGGCAGGCATGTGTGGTGGGTGTTTATGACATTTTCATACAACACTATTACATCGTGTCCTTAGGCAGGCATGTGTGGTGGGTGTTTATGACATTTTCATACAACACTATTACTTCGTGTTTTGGACAACATAATAGTTCACAAGTGCAATAAATAAATAAAAGAACTGTGCCTAATATTTCTTTTGGAGTTAGCCATTATATATATAGATCAAACTTCAAATGGTGTGATTGTGTTTTATCTTACAAAAGTTCAAACCAGAGCCAGATAGATCTTCTTAGTTGAAGAAGAAGCAGCGTGCATGGAGACTGGAGAGGAAGGGGAATTACTGATTAAGGATCCCTTAATATTTGTTTATCTTCACATTTCTGGACTTTTTTCTTTCATATAATTAATATTGAAAATATTGATTTTAAGTTATAAAAAAAAAAATGTATGATACTGATACCGAAATTATTTATATAGTAAGGCATTCGATTTTTAAAATTTTGATATATCGAAATAGTATTTCTAAATTAATATATATATATATATATAAATAAAGAATATCACTCAGCTAAACAATATTTTGATTTTAACACTCTTCATGTACAGTAAAAGCAAGAAATCAGTTCATTCGTGTATCATCTTGTATGTTCGCGTATATTCTAATAGATCGAGAGAAATAGATCGAGAGAGAGAGCATCCGTTGTCCTTGAGAATCTTTAAATAGAGAGGAAACACCAACGGTCGAATCTTCTATAATGACACGTGGCGAACTTCCATTGGAACGTCTCCATAGTACACAGGTACAGCAGACTCTAAACACCAGGATCGTGGCCGTAACAATCTGGTAGTGTGCCGAATATTCTTCTAGAATTGTCCTGCAAGAAACAAGTAGTGGGAATAATATTTGCTTAGGTGACATTAGTTAATTGGTTGCAACTTGCTATCGTACTGATCTGCACTGAAAAGTGCAGCAGAAGTAGCATACAACTAGTTGATCGTGGGTAGACGGATGCTAGCTTTAAACAACTGCTTAAGCATGGTATTAGACGTTTTTCACTTAGACTGACAAGTCTAATGAAGTTAGACGCCCACGTCTAATATCAGGATCCATTATACCACTAGACCACCTAGTCTAATTGAATTAGACGACACGTCTAATTACAGTTCCCTTCAGACTAATCTGAAGGAGTTAAACTGCAAATCTAACTCTCATCTGTTAGACGGCACGTTTAACTACGTTTCCTTTCAGACTAATCTAAAGGAGTTAGACTGCACGTCTAACTCTCATCTCTGTTAGACGGCACGTCTAACTACGTATCTGTTAGACTGCACGTCTAACTACGTATCTGTTAGACTGCACGTCTAAATACGTATCTGTTAGACTGCACGTCTAACTACGTATCTGTTAGACAACACGTCTAACTACGTATCTGTTAGAAGACACGTCTAACTACGTATCTGTTAGACGGCACGTCTAACTACGTATTTGTTAGACTGCACGTCTAACTATGTCTATTAGACTGCACGTCTAACTACGTATATGTTAGACTGCACGTCTAATTACGTTTGTTAGACTGCACGTCTAACTACATATCTGTTAGACTACACGTCTAACTACGTCTGTTAGACTGCATGTCTAACTACGTCTGTTAGAATGCATATCTAACTACGTATCTGTTAGACTGCACGTCTAACTAAGTATGTGTGAAACTGCACGTGTAACTACGCCTGATAGACTACATGTCTAACTACGTATCTATTAGACTGCACGTCTAACTACGTATCTGTTAGACTGCACGTCTAACTACGTCTGTTAGACTGAATATCTAACTACGTCTGTTAGACTGCATATCTAACTACGTCTGTTAGACTGCACGTCTAACTACGTCTGTTAGACTGCACGTCTAACTACGTCTGTTAGACTGCACGTCTAACTACGTATCTGTTAGACTGAATGTGTAACTACGTATCTATTAGACTGCACGTCTAACTACGCCTTTTAGACTGCACGTCTAACTACGTATCTGTTAAACTAGACGTCTAACTACGTCTGTTAGACTGCACGTCTAACTCTAATCTGTTATTCGACAAGTTTAACTATGTTTCCCTTCAGACTAATCTAAAATAGTTAGACTGCATGTCTAACTCTCATCTTTGTTAGACGACACGTCTAACTACGTATCTGTTAGACTGCACGTCTAACTACGTATCTGTTAGACTCCACGTCTAACTACGTATCTGTAGACGGCACGTCTAACTACGTATCTATTAGATGGCACGTCTAACTACGTATCTGTTAGACATCACGTATAACTACGTATCTGTTAGACTGCACATCTAACTACGTATCTGTTAGACTGCACGTTTAACTACGTACCTGTTAGACTGCATGTCTAACTATGTCTGTTAGACTGCACGTCTAATTACGTATATGTTAGACTGCGCGTCTAAGTACGTATCTGTTAGACTGCACGTCTAATTACGCTTGTTAAACTGCACGTCTAACTACATATCTGTTAGACTACACGTCTAACTACATATGTTAGACTGCACGTCTAACTACGTTTGTTAGAATGCACGTCTAATTACGTATATGTTAGACTGCACGTCTAACTAAGTATCTGTTAGACTGCACGTCTAACTAAGTATCTGTTAGACTGCATGTCTAACTACGCCTGTTAGACTACACGTCTAACTACGTATCTATTAGACTGCACGTCTAACTACTTATTTGTTAGACTGCACGTCTAACTACGTCTGTTAGACTGCATATCTAACTACGTCTGTTAGACTGCACGTCTAACTACGTCTGTTAGACTGCACGTCTAACTACGTATCTGTTAGACTGCATGTGTAACTACGTATCTGTTAGACTGCACGTCTAACTACGCCTGTTAGACTGCACGTCTAATTACGTATCTGTTAGACTGGACGTCTAACTACGTCTATTAGACTGCACGTCTAACTCTATGCGTCTAATAGCCAATCAGTCTAATGAACCTCATTCCGACTTAGTCTAATATAACATGTTTTCAATACACCTGCACCAAAAACAATTAGACGGCTTAGTTTAAGTTTTATACCAACTCATCATCAAAATTACATTAGTCGGAATACTTTGACACTTAGTCAAAATAATTTGACCCAACACAAGTTATTCATTAACCATTTTGAATTTGAATTTGAACCGAAATTTGAAAATGACCGGTTTATGAGAAGCGGTTGCTTCTCCCTAAGAGTGCCCGATTTATGAAGATTGTTAAAACAAAAATTCAACTAAGACCGATATTTCATTAAGAAAACATTACCGATACATGGAGCAAAATGATCGAATTTTCAGAGAGATTAATACATATTGGATCCTAAATCTACTAATTTGAAAATCTAGAAGTTGACTCTTTTCTGATTCTAGCCTTCTCCACACGGTCGATATACGCATGTAGGCGGTCCCTTGTGAGGAGTTGAGTTGGATAGAGAGAAACACATTGACCAAGGAAGATGTTGATGTCAAAGAATTGACCGCATAGCTGAGGAGCATATCCGATCATCAATTTGTCCGAAAAGATCATCTTCTTTAGGTTGTTGAAGATGATCCTCGACTAGTTGATAGGAGTTCCTTCATTGATGGAAACCATCAATTCGAAGGTTCTCTTGGAATAATATTGAGTGGACTCTTTCCCAAGGACATTCTTGCTGACGATCTCACTCAATATTTGAAACTCAGGCTGAAGGGCTGATTTTGCTCCATAAGTTTTGACCGGACTTAGGGAGTTAAAAAAGTGATGACACATTTCATTTATGATTTCATTAGAGAAGGAAGGGTTAGAGGACTCCTTAGTGGGAAGTTCGCAGCTTCGTGCGAGATCTATCTCACTGAAAACAAATCTTGACCTTGAATGATGGCAAAGATAAGATCCTCACGGATCACTTGAGCGGTCTGGAAAAATTCGAGAACAACTCCGATATTGATATAATACCGGTCTTCTAGGAAATGTCTCAGGTTCTTCTAGGAAATGTCTCAGGCTGAAGGGCTGATTTTGCTCCATAAGTTTTGACCGGACTTAGGGAGTTAAAAAAGTGATGACGCATTTCATTTATGATTTCATTAGAGAAGGAAAGGTTAGAGAACCCCTTAGTGGGAAGTTCGCAGCTTCGTGCGAGATCTATCTCATTGAAAACAAATCTTGACCTTGAATGGTGGCAAAGATAAGATCCTCACGGATCACTTGAGCGGTCTGGAAAAATTCGAGAACAACTCCGATATTGATATAATACCGGTCTTCTAGGAAATGTCTCAGGTCGGTTTCCAGAAGAGACCTGAACATGGCAGACACTTCATTGTCTTCACAAGATAAAGCTGACTCAAAGTCTACCAGAAGAGTATTGTTTGAGAAAGTAGGATACATCTTTTGTTTGAAGTAGATTAAAATGGAAGTATTCTTAGTGGTTTGGTTATTACATTATCGGTCTTATATTGAAAGGATAGGGGTTTGGACCATTGGTGTGTCTTGGGAACCGTTTAAGCACGTAAATGTAAGATTTAGGATAGTCAAAGAAGCTAAGTATCTATTTCATTTCTAAGAATATGATATTTTGGTGACATGTCAGTCCCCCTCTTTCAACAATGATAAACATAGGTCTTCACTTTGTTTGAGGAATGACTATTTACTTTTCATAAGGAAAATGCTCAGACATATAATAATAAAGCATTGGCCAGTTGTTCCATTTTGAAATTTGTAATAAAACTGCCAAAATTTCCATGTAATGAACCAGTTGACTTTCCGTAAAATCGGATTTAATGCGATCGGTTATTTGATCCTGAATAAAAATTGCTTCCGCATATAGCCGAAATTTTTTTTGGGCGGTAGTTATTCCTTTAAAATAACTGATCGGTTTTAACAATTTACATAAGCATATCATTTTTGTACATTTCTTTCCAGTAGAATGATTTACCGATTTCAAGAGGGACCAACCATCCGGTGTTATCTGTCTGATGGCTCGTTCCTTATAGACTTATGCACATAAGATAAATATTCGATCGGTTTTTGAAAATTACTTGGATTTGAAAAGACAGACCGGTTTAAATGTAATGCCGAAAATATGTGATGTTTGAGAAGCGATGGCTTCTCCCTAAGACCATGTCCGTTTTTTCATGAATGCAAAGATTAAATTTTCTTTGTGATTAGGATTCTCCCTAAATGCATGTCGGTATTTTAAGGAATAATTTTACTACTATCAGAAAGACCCAAAATGGTTCTGAAGTAAGAGAACTTAGTTTTCTGTAGTGGCTTGGTGAAAATGTCGGTCACTTGTTGCTCGGTGGAAACATATTCCATCCGGATATGTTTCTGATGTACATGTTCTCTGATGAAGTGGTGTCAGATATCAATGTGTTTTGTTCTTGAATGCAACACCAGATTATATGTGATAGCAATAGCACTTGTGTTTTCGCAGAAGATCGGTGATTCCTCAGCTATGATACCGAAATCCCTTAGTTGCTGTTGGATCTAGAGAAGTTGAGCACAACAGTTGTTGACCGCAAGATACTCCGCTCTACAGTTGAAGTTGCAACTAATGTCTGTTTCCTACTATACCAAGAGACAAGCCGGTCACCAAGGAGCTGGTAGGTCCCACTTGTACTTTTTCGGTCTATTTTACATCCTGCGTAATCTGCATCAGAGTAACTTGTTAAATTGAAACTGGAATCCTTTGGATACCATAGTCTCACATCTTGAGTTCTTTTAAGATATTTCAATATTCGTTTAGCAACAGTGTAATGAGATTATTTCGGATTAGCCTGGAATCTCCCACACACACCTACTACGAATAGGATGTCCAGTCAACTTGGTGTCAAGTATAGAAGTGAGTCGATTATTTCGCGGTAGGCTGTGATATCAATACTTTGACCGTCTTCATCCTTATCTAACTTGATTGAGGAGCTCATTAGAGTAGCGGAAGCAGAATAACTGTCCATGCCGAATTTCTTTAATAGATCTTTTGTATACTTGGATTGATTTATGAACATTCCTCCTTCGATCTGTCGAACTTGAAGACCTAAGAAGAAACTCAATTCTCCCATAATACTCATTTCGAACTTGTCAGTCATCATTTTATAAAATTTATCACATAATTTAGAATTCGTGGAACCGAAAATGATATCATCTACATAGATCTGAACAAGTAAAATGTGTTCCTTTTTCTCAAATTTGAATAAGGTCTTGTCTACCGATCCTATGGTGAAATCATGATTGAACAAAAACTTTGTTAGAGTATCATACCATGCTCTAGGGCTTGTTTTAAACCGTAGAGTGCTTTATCTAGCCTATAAACATGACTAATTAAATCAGGATTTTTGGAACCAGGTGGTTGTTCAACATAGACTTCTTAACTTAATTCACCATTGAGAAAAGCACTTTTAACATCCATTTGAAACACTTTAAAATTTTTGAAAGCAGCAAATGCAAGAAAAAATCTAATGGCCACTAGTCTAGCAACGTGAGCAAATGATTTTTCAAAATCAATGTCTTCTTCCTGTTTGTATCCTTGAGCCACTAGTCTAGCCTTGTTCATTGTAACCAAACCGTTTTCATTTAGTTTATTTCTGAACACCCATCTTGTTCCAATGACCGATTGATTTTTCGGTCATAGGACTAAATGCCAAACTTTGTTTCTCTCAAACTGGTTTAATTTCTCTTGCATTGCTAAAATCCAACTGGGATCCAGGAATGCCTCATCCACATTTTTCGGTTCAATCTGTGATATGAATGCTGAATTTTCATATACTTCTTATAGTTGTTTCCTAGTTCTGATGGGTAAGGAGGGGTTACCTATAATAAGCTCAGGAGGATGATTTTTGTTCTATTTAAGATTCAGTCCAGAGATGTCTTCTATATGACCGGTTATTTGATCAAGGTTAGATAGACCGGTAGGCCGATCTATGTCAGGCCGACCGGTTTTCTCAGCGGTCACTGAGGTGTCAACTTCCTGCTGTAAAGAAGTTTGATCCTGTTGAGTTTCAACATCAACCGTTTGGTCATAAACAAACCTTCTAAAGACTGAAATCTCTTCTTCACTATCAGATTGAATATTTAAGTTTTCCAATCTGTTGTGTAGATCAATGGATGAAGCAGTGTTACTCTCAACAGATTCATAAAAAATAATGTGTGATGATTCTTCAACAGTAAGAGTCCTAGTATTTTACACTCTATATTCCTTACTAACTTCAGAATATCCTATATGATACCAACATCGGATTTAGCGTTAAAAGCATTCAAATTTTTGTCATTGTTATGAATGTAACACTTACAGCCAAATATCCTAAAATACCGGATATTAGGAACTTTGTCATGGTATACTTCAAATAGTGTTTTGTTAAAACGTTTATTAATCATGGATCGATTTTGAGTGTAGCATGCAGTGTTGATAGCCTCTGTCCAAAACTTTTGTGCAGCACCCGAATCGACTATCATGGATCTTGCAGCTTCCTTGAGGGTTCGATTTCTCCTCTCAGCTAGTCCATTTTGTTGAGGAGTTATAACACTAGACAACTCGTGTCTAATACTGGATTTTTCAATAAATGCAGTTAAAGTACTATTTGTAAATTCGGTACCTCTATCACTTCTAATTTTATTAACACATACAAATTTCTCATTTTGTACTCTTCTAAGCATTTTGATCAAATTTGGAGTAGCTTGATTTTTAGAAACTAAAAATATAACCCAATTGTATCTAGAGTAGTTATAAATAATTACCATAGTATAATGCATTCCTCCTAGACTTGTCACTCTAATCGGTCCAAAAAGATCCATGTGAAGTAATTTTAAGCATCAGTTAGATTGAGTATGCCTTTTATTCTTAAAAGTTGATTTAATTTGTTTTCCCATTTGGCATGCAGAACATAATTTATCTTTTGAAAACTTCATGCTAGGAATTCCCTAAACTAGTTCCTTAGTACAAATATAATTAATGGTCTTAAAGTTCAAGTAATTTTGTCTTTTGTGCCACAACCAGTTTTGATCATGTTTAGCTATCATGCAAATAGGGTTATCACATTTAGTTTTCCAATCTACCTTGTAAATGTTTCCTATTCTATTTATGGTTAGTAAAATACTGCTTTGTTGATTCTTAATTAAGCATTCTTGTTTGTGAAATTCAATAGTATACCCTATGTCACACATTTGACTAATACTTAACAAATTAAAGTGAAGGTTTTCAACAAGTAATACATTGTTTATAGTTAGGTTACATGGGCAATCTTACCCTTTCCTATGACTTTACCTTTAGAGTTGTCACCGAAAATTATCATTGAATCGGATTCCTGCATAATTTCGGTCAACAACTTGATGTTTCTTGTCATGTGTCTAGAGCAACCGCTGTCCAAATACTATTCTGAGTTTTCCAGTCGCTTAATCTATTTGACCATAAAAATACAACTATTTACACCCTTTTGGTACCCACACTCAATTGGGTCCACGGTTAATTAGTCCCTTGGGAATCCATACTTTGATTAATCGGATGAGTTTCCCTATGATAGTTTTAATAAATCTACTTGTGCCAGGCTTGATATCTCTTTGTCTGCCTTTGATTACCTCATTATATCGTGGTGGTGATCTTTGATAGGTCCTATTTGAGTGTCTATCATGCTCTTGTCTAACCGGCCATATGGCTTTCCTTCTCTCAGGATGAAGCCATCTTGATGTGTCGGTTGGTCCTACATATGTTAGTTCCTTTGCTAGTTTTGAATCGTGACTTGCTTCACTGTTAGTTGATGTACTCTTGACAAAGTTTACAAAAGGCAACTTGTCTTTGCTGAGTTTCAACTCTTGGCGGTTGGAAGACTTGGATTTATCTGAATTGTTGTTGTCATAGTCTAGACCGAAATTGCAGTTATATGGTCTTTGATGACTCGTCATCTGGCTCACAACATCTCCAGATCTCTTCCATGCAGCCATCACATATTTAGTTTGTTCATTCTCTTCGGTCAACGATTGAACTGTCTTCTTGAGCTTCTCATTCTAAGAGGATAGTTCAATCGGTCCACCGGTCTGAATTTCACTCGGTTCACTGATTTGAGTTTTGCTCGGTTCACCGATCTAGAAATTTAGTCGGGTCGGTACAAGAGTTGACAGGTTCTTATACTCAATGACCATGTCATTGAGTGCAGTGACCAAGTCTTCTCGGGTAAATTCCTTATAGATAAAGTTAAATACCTCTTCTTCATTTGCCATAAGGTAGTTGATTCCTTCATCATCATTATCCGAATTAGTGTGTGCCCACTTACTTCCACCATCATCGTCTATTAAGGCATTTTGGATCTCCTTGACTTGACTGTTTGACTGGTGTTCTTCCCTTTGATCATTCGGTTTTTTGTTGTCTCGTAGTGGATTCCAGCACTCCGACCTGTAATGACCTAAAGCATCACAATTATAACAACAAACGTTAGCCTTATTACCGTTAGGATAGTTTTAGTTGTATGAGTTGGTTGGTTGATTCTTCTTCATGAAATTTCCGAACTTCTTAGCTAGCATGGCCATGGCATCTTCACTAAACTGTTCAGCAGATTTGACAGGTACAGGAGTTGTCGGTTCCATTGATATCACCAGAGCTCTGGTAGTGGTTGATGTTGAGGCTTCATCTTCATTTCTGGATTTCATTTCGAACTCATATGCTCTTAGATCTTCAAAAATGTCATGCAACTTCATCTTACCAAGACTGTTTGATTCTATCATTACCATGGTCTTAATGTCCCACGCGCTGGGAAATGATCTTAGAGACTTGATAATTGTTTCTTTGTTTTCATATTTCTTTCCAAGGAGTGAGAGTTCATTTACCACAATTGTGAATCGGTCACCAAATTCCTTCATAGTTTTACCGAGACGCATCTTAATGTTTTCAAACTTTTGAGTGGCCACCAGTATCTTATTTTCTTTGGTTCTCTCGTTCCCTTCATGGAGTTGAATGATTGTCTCCCACACTTCTTTAGATGTGGAACATTCTCTAATTTTTGCAAAGGTATTTCTATCCAATGTTTTGTAGATAGAACACCTGCATAGATTGTCCAGGTTGTTCCTCCTTCGGTCATTCGCTTCTTTCCTTGTTGATCTTTATCGGACCGTCGAATAGGATGAACATCATTTCATCATCCATAGTGGTCAAATGCAGATGCATGAGAATCTTCCAATCAATAAATTATTCAGTTTCTAGCATTGGAGGTTTCTCGGTGTAAGGCATGCTGGTGTCGGGTTGCTCGAGTATGAAGATTAGCTGCTCTAATACAACTTGTTATGATCGGGATCGCTAAGGGAGACTAAGGGTCTCGCTAGGACGAATGCTTACACAACACTCCGGTTGATACTAACTCGGTTAGAAGTTAATATCGATCTCTATACTACGCAAGTTGTCACAAACTCTTGAACCGAGTTCAAGTGCGGAATAGTTCGTTTCAACTTGAAGCAACACACACACAGTTTGGACAGCGATAAGGAGGTATGGAGAAGATAAGAATCACAACACAAGATTTATGGATGTTCGGAGATAAAACTTCTACGTCACCCCTTCTTCTCAAACATTGAGAAGGATATTCACTAAGAATATTCAAAAGACTTTGCAATACGTCAAATAATCGAGGCTTATTTACTGCTCGTTATTGACTTACAACTCTCACTTCTTACAATGAATGAAATTGTAATACACTCAACAATTTGGACATTATATAAACAAGAACAGTTTTAGGCTTTGATTCGGTTGTTATCTTGCTCTCTGTATTCTTGTATATGTTCTTGGTATTGGTCACTTCGTGTATCTTGTATGTATCGTATCTTGCTACTTTTCTTCAACCTTCTCTTATATAGTTAAAAAAAATGACAACGATCATATTTCTCTTTCAACAGATACTTGCATGGTAATCCTTGATCCTTGATTCTGATTGGTCGGTGAAGACGGTACAACATGGCTTTAAATGCGGTTGATACTTCCCAAGGAGAAAAACAACCAGCCAGTTTTGTCTTCTCTTGATTTTATCATCTGGAGCGATTTGACATATATTTTGTTAGATAAAATTAGATCGGTTAAATAAAACTTAACAAAAACAAATTTCCTATGCAGGAACAGTTAAAGAATGCAATCGGTCAAGTAACTCGACCGGTCAAGCAACTCAACCGACCAAGAACCAAACCGATTAAGAAGATAAGACCGGTCAGATAACAAGGACAAAATTATTGGACATTCGGTCACTCTGAAGATATGAAAAACCGGAAGCCATCCGGTTAACATAACCAACCGACCAGTACAAATAGATACTTCGAGTATCTGTTGAGGATGATACCGAAGGGACAGACTTCAGTATTGCCATATTCATACAAGTCTGAAGACAGTATGCAGGCTGTAGAAGATCGTCCGACAAGATCTTTCCACTCCAGGATAAATCAGAGGCGCAATCCTCTAGGTACATGCAACTGTCCAATCGATAGTTGCCATACTAAGTAAAAGACAAACCTAGCCGGTTTGACCTATACACTGGAAGTTTAGACCGCCAGGTCTGAATCAATGAACCTCTGCTCAATTAATCAGATTCAAGGAAATGAAATGTGACCGTTGGCACATTTCACCTATAAAAGGAGCTCAAAAGGAATAAATGCAGCACGAAGAAACAAGTTATAAACGGTTACCAGTTCTACCAACTACAAGCTCTAAGATTTATTGCAAGTTTATCTCTCTACAAGATTTAGAGCTTAAGTGTTTATTTGAAGTGTGATTACAATTTCGGTTAAAATTGTACGGGTATTATCGAGCAGAAAATAAGTCTCGATCAGATTGTGTTTGTGTATTCCTTAGTGAATATCCTTCTCGCGGTTTCGAAAGGAAGGGGTGACGTAGGAGTTTCATCTCCGAACATCCATAAAAACCTGTCTTGTTCTTTACTTTCTACCGGTTTTACATTCTAACCGATCTGTACTAACCTATTCATACCGATCTAACCGATTCAACATCACTTAAACCGACTTAATGAATCCCAAAACCGACCCAGCAAACTCCAACCCTATCTTATTCAAATCCGGTTCTATTCTTCCAGTGTGAGTGTTGCTTCAGTCTAAAACAAACCACTTCCGCACTTGAACTCGGTTCAAGGGTTTGTGACAGCCTGTGTAGTATTGAAACCCGATGTTAATCTCTAACCATATTAAACACCAACCGTTGAGTGAAAACGCTAACCGGACAGAACTCGGTCCGCCAGCCGCGACCTAGATCCTAACAATTGGTATCAGAGTAGTTAGTTTCAATACTCAAGCAAGCATGTCGTTTGATAGGCCCCCAATGCTAGAAGTAGATGACTTTGCCAACTGGAAGGCACACATGCACCTGCATTTAATCACCATGGATGACGAGATGCAGTTCATCCTGACTGAAGGACCGGTAAAGATTGATAAAGACAGAAAAGACTGGACAGCTGAAGACAGGAGAAGAAACAATCTGGACAACCATGCCAGAAACCGCATTACTAACAGTTTGGACAGGAATACGTTTTGCAAGGTCAGAGATTACAAAACCGCAAAGGAAATATGGGAAGCGGTGATTCCAATCCATGAGGGAAATGAAAGAACCAAGGAAAACAAGATAATGGTGGCTACCCAAAAGTTCGAAAACATTAAGATGAAACCTGGAGAAACAATGAGGGAATACAGTGACCGGTTCACAGATGTGATAGACCAGTTATCAACTCTTGGCAAGAAGTATGACAATAAGGAAGTCATTATGAAAGTGCTAAGATCTCTTCCAAGTGCATGGGACATAAAGACAATGGTGATGAGGGAATCAAACTGTCTAAGCAAGATGAAGCTACACGATGTATTCGAAGATCTTAAGGCATATGAGTTTGAAATGAGATCTAGGACTGAAGATAAAGTCTCAGCCTCAACCTCAACCAGAGCATTGGTCACATCCATAGAACCGGTTGCTCCTGCACCGATCAGAACTGCTGAACAATTCACCGAGGATGCCATGGCAATGTTTGCACAGAAGTTTGTCAGATTCATGAAGAGGAGCCAACCGACAAACAACAACAACTATAACTACGGTAATAAATCTAATATTAGATGTTATAACTGCAATTGTTTGGGACATTTCAGGTGGGAATGTAGAAAACCGAGATGGGATGACCGGAAACCGGACGATCAGAATAACCGAAATAACTATCAACAAACCGGTGAAGGAAGTGAAATTCAGAAAACACTGATAGCCGATGATGGAGGAAGCTTATGGGCTCACAGTGACAGCGATGATGAACTCACATGTCTCATGGCAAACGAGGAACAAGTATTTGACTCTCCTTGTGAAGAATTTACTAAAGATGAGTTATTTAATGCACTAAATGATATGGTAGTAGAGTATAAGAACCTATTAACACTAATACCAGCCCAATTCAATTTTAGAACCGACTCCATAGCACCTACCTTGACCGAACCAAAAACTATACAACCTGATAAAATCTTGGAAACCGAGGCAGCACCTGAACTATCCTTTGAGACCGAACAACTCAAGGAGTTAGTTCAAGAGTTGACCGAGGAGGAAGATGCTCAAACCCAGTACCGAATAGACGCATGGAAAAGATCCAGTGAAATGGTGAACAGAATGTGTAGTTATAATAGAGACCCTAAGTGCATGTTTGGTCTCGGATACAAGAACCATAGATCCAACAACCGGAACCATTCCAATAACATGAGGCTCACAAAGGATAACCTCCCCTTTGTAAGCTTTTTCAAGAGTTCCTTAACCGACGAAGAGGAATTAAGTGCCTCATACCCGGAAGACGAACTAATCTATGTAGGTCCAACTGATTCCGAAAAATGGCTTCACCCTGAGAAAAAGAAAGCCAATCGGTCCAAAGATAGGCAAGCCAATCCACGACCGCATAGGATAAACCAAAGACCATCTTCGAATAAGGGCCTCTTAGGAAAGCAGAAAGACTTCAAACCGAGTGCAGGAAAGCTAGTTAAAACCATAACCGGGAGAGTCGTCCGACTTATTAAAGTCTGGATACCTAAGGGACTAATCGCTTGTGGACCCAAGTAAATGTGGGTACCAAATAGTTGTAAATATGTATATTTTGCAGGATATGAAGAAACGGCTAGGAAACTCTGAATGGTACCTGGATAGCGGTTGTTCCAGACACATGACTGGAAACAAAAACTTTCTAACCGACATCAGAATAGAAACCGGTGCAATGATTGTTTTCGGTGATAACTCAAGAGGTAGAACTGTGGGCAAATGTAAGATTGTCCATGGTAATTTAATAATTGATAACGTACTTTTAGTTGAAAACCTACATTTTAACCTGTTAAGCATTAGCCAAATGTGTGATGCTGGATACACTGTAGAATTTCTGAAACATGCATGCTTAGTTAAAAACTCTCAGGGTAACATACTACTAACCGGAAATAGGCTAGGAAATATATACAAGGTAGACTGGAAAGCTGAAGTAGAACATCCGGTTTGTATGGTCGCTAAAACCGATCAAACCTAGCTGTGGCATAAACGGCTAAATCATCTAAACCTGAAAACTTTAAACTACATCCGCGGTAAAAAGCTAGTTGAAGGAATTCCTGACATAGTATTTAATAAGGATAAGGTTTGTTCAGCATGTCAAATGGGTAAACAAACTAAGTCAACCTTCAAGAGTAAAGGACACATTCAATCTAATCGATGCTTAGATCTTCTTCACATGGACCTATTTGGACCGATTAGGGTCGTCAGCCTAGGAGGTATGCTTTATACTATGGTAGTTGTTGATGATTATTCTAGGTATACGTGGGTAATATTCTTGGCATCCAAACGTGAAACCGCATCAAATTTGATTACACTGCATAAACGTTTGCAAAATGAAAAATCAACACGCATCAATAGCATTAGGAGTGATAGGGGAACCGAATTTACAAATAGTACATTAAATGCATTTCTTGATGAATCCAGTATTAGACACGAGTTGTCTAGTGCTAGGACTTCTCAACAGAACGGCCTGGCCGAGAGAAGAAACTGAACTCTCAAGGAAGCCGCAAGGTCCATGATAGCCGATTCGGGCGTTGCCCAAAAATTCTGGGCTGAAGCTATCAATACTGCATGTCACATACAAAACTGATCTCTGATTAACAAGTTCCACAACAAAACACCATATGAAGTATACTTTGACAGGACTCCTAATCTTAAGTATCTTAAAATCTTCGGTTGTAAATGTTACATTCACATAAATAGTAAACCTACCTATCTGCTTTTGATGCAAAATCCGATATTGGGATCATGTTAGGTTACTCAGCAGTTAGTAAAGCTTATAGAGTGTACAATACTAGAACTTTAACCGTGGAGGAATCACTTCATGTCGTTTTCGATGAATCGGTTGAAAGCAACACTACATCATCCTTTGATCTACACAACAGATTGTAAAACAACAATATCCATTCTGATAGTGAAGATGAGGTTCCGGTTTTCAGAAGGTTTGTCCATGACCAAATGGGTAATGTTGAAACCCAATCGGATCAAGCTGTTACACAACAGGAAGCTGACACCTCAGTTCAACCCGAGGAAATCGGTCGGTTTGACACTCCTGTTCAGCCTACCGATATGTCTAGCCTTGATTAAGTAAACGGTGATTTGGTAGACACCCCTGAACCGAATCTCAAAGGGAACACAAATCATCCTCCTGAGCTAATTATAGGTGATCCTTCAGAACCCGTTCGAACTAGGCAACAAATTCTGGAGGAATACTTTAATTCCGCTTTTATATCCCAGATTGAGCCGAAAAAGGTGGACGAAGTATTGTCAGATCCGGATTGGATCTTGGGAATGCAAGAAGAGTTAAACCAGTTTGAGAGTAATAAGGTATGGTACCTAGTCCCTAGACCGAAAAATCAACCGGTCATAGGAACAAGATGGGTATTTAGAAATAAACTCAATGAAGACGGTTTGGTCACGAGGAACAAAGCCAGATTAGTGGCACAAGGATACAAACAGGAAGAAGGCATTGATTTTGAAGAATCATTTGCCCCTGTAGCTAGAATTGAAGCCATTAGGATTATTCTGGCTTTTGCTGCTTTCAAAAATTTTAAAGTTTTTCAAATGGATGTCAAAAGTGCATTTTTGAATGGTGAACTACGTGAAGAAGTATATGTTGAACAACCACCCGGTTTTAAAAGTGCTGACCTGCCCAACCATGTATACCGCTTAAACAAAGCATTATACGGTTTAAAGCAAGCTCCTAGAGCCTAGTATGATACACTAACCGCATTTCTGTTAAAACATGATTTCACCATAGGTTCGGTGGACACAACACTATTTAAATTTGAGAAAAAGGAACACATCCTACTTGTTCAAATATATGTGGATGATATCATTTTCGGTTCAACCGATCCTAAGCTATGTGATAAATTATCAACCTTGATGACTAACAAATTTGAAATGAGTATGATGGGAGAGTTAAGTTTCTTTCTAGGCCTTCAGGTTAAGCAACTCGAAGAAGAAACCTTCATAAGCCAACCTAAATACACAAAGGAACTTCTAAAGAAATTTGGGATGGATACATGCTCGTCAGCCGCTACCCCAATGAGCTCATCGGTCAAATTGGACAAGGATGATGACGGTCAGGCAGTAGACCTGACAGCTTACCGAGGAATCATCGGTTCTCTCTTATACCTAACAGCAAGTAGACCATATATACTATTTGCGGTCGGTGTGTGTGGAAGATTCCAGGCTAACCCAAAACAGTCTCATTACACAGCCGCAAAACGAATCTTGAAATATCTAAAGGGAACCCCCGAAGTCGGTCTGTGGTATCCAAAGGACTCCTCTTTCAACCTCACAAGTTACTCAGATGCAGACTATGCAGGTTGTAAAGTTGATCGAAAAAGTACCAATGGAACACGCCAATTCCTATGTGATCGACTTGTTTCATGGCACAACAAGAAATAGACATCGGTTGCCACGTCAACCGCAGAAGCTGAATATCTGGCAGCCAGAAGTTGTTGTTCACAACTTCTATGGATTCAACAACAACTAAAGGATTTCGGTATCACAGCCGAAGAATCTCCGATATTCTGTGATAACACAAGTGCCATAGCAATCACATATAATCCGGTCCTACATTCAAGAACCAAGCACATCGACATAAGGCACCACTTTATCCGAGAACATGTCATGTTAAAGCATATCCGGTTGGAATACGTATCAACAGAACAACAAGTGGCCGATATCTTCACAAAGCCCCTGTAGGAAGCTAAGTTTTCTCACTTCAGAAACTTACTTGGTTTAACCGATCTTAGTCAGCTCATCTCTTCACATGCCTAAAAGGGAAATCGGTTTGAACAGACAAAACCGGTAGTTCTTCCTAAATTGTCGGATCCCGAATTCACCAAGGTATCTATTGAAGAACCTCTTTATCTATCGGTTACAGTAAACCGACCGGTTACTTAGTGCATGCACCAATTAATCGCATCGGAACGAATGATTGAAAAATCAACCGGTTTGGAAATAGTTTACTTCGGATTATTTGGTCTCCGAACAAAAGTGGAATAATTATCTGTGTTTAAACTTATCTGTTCTGAAAAGTTACCTTTTCAAAGCAAAATGGTCATACCTCAAAAGACGTGAAGATGTGATATCTTTCACCGTCCAGGCCTATGACTCACATCGTAGGTTGTAGACATGCTTATTTCATGCAATATGTTTTATTCTACAGTTAATAGATCCGATCACCTGGTACCTACTGGATAATACTATCATCCCTCCACTAATATTTAAGTTAGGTAAACATCAGACAAAATACTCACAAGTATCAACCTATCCTCTCACTAAGACAAAATGTCTCAGTTTCCAAACATCCTTCAAGTGGATTTCGATTCAGCTCAAGGAACAGAGCACTATGAAGTCTTCAAGATGATTAAGTCACTTGAAGACACCGGTCTAAAATACTTTCTAGATGACAAACATGTCATCTTTCCCGAAACTGCCCTAGAATTTTTCTACAACGCCAGAGTTTTCCGAGGTACACCTCACTTCGACACCCACATTTAGTCCATGGTCGGAGGAACCGTATTTGATTTCATAGAAGGTGACTTCGCTAGATGCTTCAATCTTCCGAAGCAAGGGCTCACCGACCTAAACGTTCCGGCTGAACTAAAGGCTGAGATTTCCTTAAGATTCTCTCGGTCAAACCGTCCGGTCGGTGACCATGGTGCTAGATCATCACTGAGGACTGAATACCAGCTACTCAATGACATCATCGGTCGAGGCATCCTAGGTAAGGATGTGACCAACACCTACTGTGCTGCAGTTTTTAACATGATGACGGCCATTACAACAGATACGCCGGTCAACTAGTCCAGGGTGTTATTTGATGTCTTAATCTGGATGATCAGCACCCGTCAAACCGGCCTTATTCCCCAGATCAGCTGCCTACTTTTGGAACTTAGGGTTCCACTCTGTCCGGGTGAAGGGTTGAACCAGGCCCAGGTCATAACTAAGAAAGTTGCTGATTCATTTTATGAGCGGTTCGAGAAGGCATGGAAGAGGAAGAACCGACGCCTCAACTCTTCCGGCAATTAAGTCACTCCTTCCTACAATCGGTCATTTTGTTGTATGCACCGGTTGTATCATTATCCCACTCCATTATGATCGTTTCGATTTAGTCTATGTTCTTTTCTGTTTTAACTATGTCCTTTTCGGTTTCGTGTACTCCCTTTCATTAATGAAAAGTAACTTTCAACTTCCAACTACATGGGAAATTACACAAACTTAGTTACTTTCTAACTAGATTCTCCACCTCGAGCTCCCCAACCGGTCAAAAGTAACTCCTTCCCAAAGAGTTTTGGAAACATAAATATTCCCTTCATAAATAAGACAAAACTGAATTTCAGCATTAAATGCCCCTACTTTCCCTCCAATCTTAACTCTATATAAGGAACCTCCCCTTCACAATCCAACATACCTCAAACAAATCAGAACGTCTTAAACTCTCTCTCTTAGCAAAACTTGAAAGTATGTCGAGCCGCACACTAAGAAACTACCTATGCATTGATTTCGACTCAGTCCTTCAACATGATGATCTGGAAACGAAGGAACTTATGTTTGAATCTCTAATCGACACCGGCCTTCGTGATTTTCTCGAAGAATCCGGACCTATGCTCATTCCGGAAGTAATAGAATTCTTCAAAAATGCATCCATGAGTGGCGATCTCATTGTCTCCACGGTGAGAAGGCGCACCGTCTTTCTGAACGAAATTGTATTTGCTCAAATGTTTAATCTGTCCACTGAAGGGTTTTCCAATTTCCCATCCCAGGTGGGAAGCGCAGCAACTGATTATTTGGAACTATTCTCCAGAACCGAGGTGCCGGTGGAGAACCACGGTCTGAAAACCCGCCTTCGACACCACATCCAACTCCTTCACGAGATTGTCAACCGATCCATCATCTTCCAATCTCTGAACCAACACTACTCCAAGAGAGTCTTCGACATGATGACCTACATTGTCAGCAACACCCCCATAAATTGGTCATCGATCCTCTTCCAAAACCTGAGGACTATGGTCGAGACAAAGAAAGGTCTCGGCTACGCCCCCCACATAAGTCGGCTCCTTCTTGCACACAGTCCAGATTTTGGACCGGGTACACCGGCGTGCCCATCAAATGTTCTCATTGAGGAAGGGGTGGAGGACAAGCTCTCTAGAATAATTATTACATAAGTTATAATTCTGTATCTTGTGTATCCTAAACCGATCAATGTATCGGTCTCTGTCATGTTCCCTTTTCATTAAATGATTATCTGAATTTCTAAGCTTGAAAAACCGGGTCAAAATCGCACTACTAGAACATCTATCTAAATGACTAACCGGCTAAAAACACTAACTACATCGTTGAAAGACCGGTTAAAATCGCAAACCGTTTGATCATCGGTTACATAACCGCTTCATAATCGGTTACAAGAATAAACCGCTTCATCGCCAGTTAAATAACCGCATCAAAAGCGCGCTCAAAACTTCCCGCCTCCCGTTTGCCGCCTAAATCATTTTGGAGGGAAAATTCCCGCCCAATCCTGATGTGACGGTTTGCGGCGGTTGAACTTCTAACCCGCGACTATAAATAGGGTACTTAGCCATTTTCTTTCATTCTCACGTGAATCGGCTTTCTCTCTCTAGCTATCAAACCTCTCAAACCTTTCTATCATTCGATCTCTCGATTTACTCAAACTACAATGGGTCGCGAATCTGTGTTGTTCAACCACATCGTCCAAGTCGACTTCGATGAAGTTCGAGCGAACGTTTCGGCGGAGGCAAAGCGGGTGTTAACCCAGATCTCCAAGTCCGGTCTCGAACATTTTCTGAACGGGCCATTCGTCTTATATCAGGATGCGGTCAACGAATTCTTCCAAACCGCCATCCTCACCGAAGGGACAATCATCGCAACTATATGCGGACAACAGCTCAAACTGACGAAGGAGTCGGTTGCTGAAGTACTGCATCTACCAACCGAGGGGAGCGACTTCTCGGTGGTCACAGACGAGGAAACTTTCCAGGCGGCTTGCCGGGATCTTTCAGATACGGAAGTCCCTATCGCGGTATCTGGTAAGAAAATCTCACTTAAACCGGAGCTTAGGCCACTATGTGATATCTTCACCAAATCGGTTCAAGCGCGAGGAGGCAACTATGATAGCATCATCTGGATAAAAATTGAGATGATTGCCGGTTTGGCCAACGACATCAAAATCAACTGGGCGAATGTGGTTTTCACAAACTTATGTGAGATGGTGGATCCGACATCCAAACGGTCTTGGGGATACGCCATCCCACTCGGTAAACTGATGCGTCACTTCAACATTAACACCGGCCCTAGTGTTTTCCTCGCCCCCAGCAAAGCTATAAAATCTCATCAATTTATTAAACCGGAGGACAAGCAAGGCAAAAAGAAGGCCTCCGGTTCTACAAGCGGCCGAAAGAAGAAAGCAGCTAAAAAGAAAACGGCTCCGATCAAAGAAAAATCCGGAACCAAGGGGGATAAGCAACCAACCGGATCGGTTAATCCGCGGTCCGACACCCTCAACACTGAAAATTCAGCATCCAGATCTGGACGAACCGCTTCACAACACACCGGGGAAGATCAGACTGGCAAAGGGAAAGGACCAATGGTCGAAGACCAATCTGTCCGACTACAGGAGGAAGATGAATCCGCGGATAAACACACCCGGCAAACGGCCGAGGAGCTCGTGAACCGAATCATGGAAGAAATTCATGAGTAGGCTCACGCAGCAACCGATGTCTACTATCAATGGGCCCTAAACCGGCACGAAATATTCTACAACAACATGCTACCGAATCTGACAGTTGACCGGAAATTCGAGAAGCTGGTTGAGATGGAGGCGGAGGTAGTCAACCTCACAAAGGCTCAGAGCGTCATGACCGCCCTACGACGAAGTAGGATGGTCGAACCGCATGCTCGGTTACTGGGGCTCACCGAACACATCCGACGTCTCCAAAGAAAGCATATCCTAGGGACATCGGACTCTCAACTTGAGCTCTTGGTGTTGGACATGCTAGCGGTCAAGGAAAGAGAACTGGCCGAGGAGATGGCACAGCTAGAAGCAGAGCCCGAGCATCAGGAGACGTCGAACTTCTCCAGATCCCCACCTGAGGATGATGGCGGTCCGAATCCGACCGATAATGAGCATTCCTCTCCTCCACCGGAACAGGAAATCAACACCACCAACCTCGGAACGGGCACACCGCCCACCGACCAACGAGTCTCTATTCAAACCGGGGATTCAGTACCAGCGATAACGGAAGATAGGGTAAAGGACCTTATCGAAGAATTCGTCAATGCCGCGATTCGACCATGGCAAAAGAAGGTCAAAGAAACCGCGACTAAATCCATCGAGATGGTTGAGTCGACAAATAAAGAGATAAAAACCGCGGTCGACCGGATCACGTCCGTTGAAGACAATTACGGCATGACCGATTAGTTGTACATCGGCCATATTAACAGAACTAAGGCATTGAAAGAGGCAACTAAGAAGCTGGTGACCGACCTAGCTCTTATCAACCAAAAGGTCGGTATGACGGAACAAACTCAATCAACAACCAGTCAAAGGTTTAAGAAGATTGATGAGGATCTGGCTCAATCTGGTGTCCAAGCCGGCTCTACACTTGAGAGGGTGGTAACGCTTGAAGAAAAGCATGCCCAAACCGAGGCTGAACTAAAGGCGGTCACAAAACAGGTGGAGGAGTTGATAGCGGCAAAACTGGCAACCGACAAAGCACTCGAGGAGGCAAATGAGCTTGCGACTAAAAAGATTCAGGATGCCTTGGACGAGCAAAACCGACTTCAAAAGGAAACGACGGAGAAAGATGCGAACCTGGCCGGAAGTCTGCAGACATTAGAAGACATGGGACCGGCCATAGCGGTTCAGGAAAATGAGGATGCGGCTAGGCTAATTGGCCAACAGACTGCATACAATGATTTCGCCGAAGCTCATCACAAGTCCAAAGAGGTTGCTCCCCCGTCCGGTCCGACTACAAGAAAGAGAAAGAATTCTTCCAAGAGGGCGGCGGTTTCAAAGTTATTGGACAGAGTTATTGACACGGTTATCGACCCTCCAAGCAACCCGGCTTCGCAGGAAAATGTAGATCTCGAGGACGAAGGCGTACCGCTAACCAAAAGACCGCGAGGTCTTGACGTAGCTCCAATCAGATCATTTGCCTCACCGGCACTTCAGGCGGTCAAGGATCCTCCTCTAGACCGGTTCTAGCGCTCAAGGGGAAGACAACTAATGAACAGCTGGAAAAATTCTTGCCGCCCAGATCAAAGAAATAGGGTCTCTCTCTTACCTACTTATATTTCCCATGTTTACTTTAGTTTGACTTTATATCAAGTATCTCACCTTAGTATATTTTTATATATATAAAGTATTTTTGAAAACCGGCCTTCATTTGCATTCTTACATGATTTTGAATATTTTAAATAAAATAATCAAAAAGGGAGAAATTGATAAGATAAAATATAAAAATTTTCAAAATTTTTCTCAAAATTTTCCAAACTTTTTCGAAAAATTCTCCTAAGTTAGTTTCCAAAAATCCGGCCAAATAAAGTCTTAAAAACAACCGGCCTACATTTGCATTCTTACATGATTTTGAATATTTTAAATAAAATAATAAAAAAGGGAGAAATTGTTAGATAAAATTAGATCGGTTAAATAAAACTTAACAAAAACAAATTTCCTATGCAAGAACAGTTAAAGAACGCAATCGGTCAAGTAACTCAACCGGTCAAGCAACTCAACCGGCCAAGAACCAAACCGATCAAGAAGATAAGACCATTCATATAAGAAGGCCGAAATCATTGGACATTCGGTCAATCTAAAGATATGAAAAACCGGAAGCCATCCGGTTAACATAAACAACCGACCAGTACAAATAGATACTTCGAGTATCTGTTGAGGATGATACCGAAGGGACAGACTTCAGTATTGCCATATTCATACAAGTTTGAAGACAGTATGCAGGCTGCAGAAGATCGTCCGACAAGATCTTTCCATTCCAAGATAAATCAGAGGCGCAATCCTCTAAGTACAGGCAACTGTCCAACCGACAGTTGCCATACTAAGTAAAAGACAAACCTAACCAGTTTGACCTATACACTGGAAGTTTAGACCGCCAAGTCTGAATCAATGAACCTCTGCTCAACCAATCAGATTCAAGGAAATGAAATGTGACCGTTGGCAAATTTCACCTATAAAAGGAGCTCAAGAGGAATAAATGCAGCACGAAGAAACAAGTTATAAACGGTTACCAGTTCTACCAACTACAAGCTCTAAGATTTATTGCAAGTTTATCTCTCTACAAGATTTAGAGCTTAAGTGTTTATTTGAAGTGTGATTGCAATTTCGGTTAAAATTGTACGGGTATTATCGAGAAGAAAATAAGTCTCGATCGGATTGTGTTTGTGTATTCCTTAGTGAATATCCTTCTCGCGGTTTCGAGAGGAAGGGGTGACGTAGGAGTTTCATCTCCGAACATCCATAAAAACATGTCTTGTTCTTTACTTTCTGCCGATTTTACATTCTAACTGATCTGTACTAACCTATTCATACCGATCTAACCGATTCAACATCACTTAAACCGACTTAATGAATCCCAAAACCGACCCAGCAAACTCCAAACCTATCTTATTCAAATCCGGTTCTATTCTTCCAGTGTGAGTGTTGCTTCAGTCTGAAACAAACCACTTCCGCACTTGAACTCGGTTCAAGGGTTTGTGACAGCCTGTGTAGTATTGAAACCCGGTGTTAATCTCTAACCGGATTAAACACCAACCGTTGAGTGAAAACGCTAACCGACCAGACCCCGGTCCGCCAGCCGCGACCTAGATCCTAACATATTTGCTCCTTGGGGACTACTGTTGGACTTATACCAAAATAGGTATCTTATCACTTTTGGCATTCTTCTGCTTCCCAAAGTCTATCATCAGACTTGTATTAAAATGGCAATAACACAGTCTGCATATTTGAAGGTTTCCTTCTGCATATTCCCAAAGTAATCTGATTTCACCAAAATGAAAACTTCCAGCCGTTCCATATCTTTGATCTGATCTTATTTAAACTACCCGTTATTTTTGTACGGTAGATTAGGATTTCTCCAAGTATTGTACAGACCGGACAACCTACCAATTATGTGTTTCAATATCGGTTGACCGGTCTTACTGCCAAAGAGTGAAAACCGATATATGAGGTATAGGTTTACTGATCCTTCAGTTGAGCGGTGTTCGGTCAAATTATTTTGACTAAGGGTCAAATTATTTTGACTATTGGAATTTTAATGATGAGTTTGTGTAAAACTTAAACTAAGTCGTCTAATTGTTTTTGGTGTAGGTGTATCAAAAATGTGTTAAATTAGACTAAGTCTGAATGAGGTTCATTAGACTTACTGGATATTAGACGCATTGAGTTAGACGTGCAGTCTAACAGATGCGTAGTTAGACGTGGAATTTAACAGATACCTAGTTAGACGTGTAGTCTAACAGACGTAGTTAGACGTGCAGTCTAACAGATACGTAGTTACACGTGCAGTCTAACGGATACGTAGTTAGACGTGCAGTCTAACAGACGTAGTTAGACGTGTAGTCTAACGGATACGTAGTTAGACGTGTAGTCTAACGGATACGTAGTTAGACGTGTAGTCTAACAGATACGTAGTTAGACGTGTAGTCTAACTGACGTAGTTAGACGTGTAGTCTAACAGATACGTAGTTAGACGTACAGTCTAACGGATACGTAGTTAGACGTGCAGTCTAATAGATACGTAGTTAGACGTGCAGTCTAATAGATACGTAGTTAGACGTGCAGTCTAACAGATACGTAGTTAGACTTGCTTTCTAACAGAGACGTAGTTAGACGTGCAGTCTAACAGACGTAGTTAGACGTACAGTCTAACTGATACATAGTTAGACGTGCAGTCTAACAGACGTAATTACGTGTAGTCTAACATATGAGATTTAGACGTATAGTCTAACTCCTTTAGATTAGTCTGAAGAGAAACGTAGTTAGACGTGTCGTCTAACAGATGAGAGTTAGACGTGTAGTCTAACTCCTTCAAATTAGTCTGAAGGGAACCGTAATTAGATGTGTCGTCTAATCCCATTAGACCAGGTGGTCTAATGGATCCTGCTATTAGACGGGGGCGTCTAACTTCATTATACTTGTCAGTCTAAGTGAAAAACGTCTAATGCCATGCTTAAGCAGTTGCTTGAAGCTAGCATCCGTCTACCCACGATCAACTAGTTATATGCTACTCCTGCTCCACTTTTCAATGCAGAGAAGTACTACAGCCAGTTGCAACCAATTAACTAATGTCACGTAAGCAAATATTCTTTCCACTACTTGTTTTTGCAGAAATATCCTAGAATAATATTTGGCGCACTACCAGATTGGTACGGCCACGATCCTGGTGCTCAAAGTTTGATGTACATGTGTACTATGGAGGCGTTCCAATGGATGTTCGCCACGTGTCATTACAGAAGATTCGACTGTTGGTTCTTGCACTCTATTTAAAGACTCTCAAGGACAACGGATGAAAAAAAAATTGATCTATCGATAGCTAGAGAAAAACATACGCGAACATACAAGCTGATACACGAACGAACTGCTTTCTTGCTTTAATGTGTGTTTATCAAGAGAGAGATATTCAAAGTATTATCTAGCTGAGTGATATTCCTCAATATACTGTATGTTGAACAGAGTGTTTTGTTCAACAGTGAGCTAGCCTTGCAACTGTATTTGATTCTAAGAAACGTATAGTGAATCCTTCCGGTGGTTGGAAGAAGGGGTGACGTATGAGAGTTTTGCTCCGAACATCCATAAACAACTCTTTGTGTCATTTACATTATGTCATCATCTCCTTCTTTGGTTCTTAGCTTCAAACTCAAGTAAACGTTTCCGCACTTGAATCGTTCAAGAGTTTGCAAGGGTTTGTGTAGAATAGAAAGCGATATAAATCCCTAACAGGATTTCTATCAACTCGTTTATCCGAAGCGGTCATCAATAGTCAGACCCCCGTCTCTATCGATTACGCCGATCCTATCAGCCTTTGAGTCTGAGAAGTGAGACTAAACCTCTTGGTGCGTGGTTGAAAGATTAGGCCTAATTTGAATTTTTAAATGATGTTCGAACAAACAAATCCCTCAAAGAACTTAGTGATAAATGTCTCGACGAAAGAAAAGTCCCGAAAGAGATGGAATTAATCTCGAAAAATGTTAGTTGCACACAATATCTTCGTGACACATTCTAAGGACGAATGTATGGAACCGATTTCTAACGATACTTCAAAGGTGTTGAAACATCGAAAAATAGATGAAAAGATGCCAACACCTAAAAGGTTAAAATGGTATAATTTATAACTTAAATACATGTCATATCCAAGTATTTAGCCCACTAAGGAGCGATACTTGAGTTCATACCTCTTGTTACACAGTTGAGTGATGTTCTTAAATCCGTGAGACGAACCTCTCACTACATGGCTGAGCGATGTTCTTAAATTCTCAAATCAAACCTCTCGCTACATGGTTGAACGATGTTCTTAAATATTTGAGACGAACCTCTCTCTACACGGTTGAGTGATGTTCTTAAATTCTCAAATCAAACCTCTCGCTACACGGTAGATCGATGATCTTCAATTATGAGATTGAGCCACTCGCTACACGTTTGAGCAATATTCGTAAATCCTTGAGAAAAACCTCTCGCTACATGGTTGAATGATGTTCTTAAATTCTCAAATTGAACCACTCTCTACACGGTTGAGCGATGTTCTTAAATTCTCAAATCGATCCATTCGCTACACAGTTGAGTGATGTTCTTAAATTCTCAAATGGAACCTCTTGTTACACGGTTGAACGATGTTTTTAAATTTTGAGATCGAGCCTCTCGCTATACGTTTGACACATGTTAGGGTCGCTACCAGATATAAAGTCCATTAGAGTATTTAATTAATTAACAAAAGAAAAGAGAAATTTATTTCTCTCTGATCTCTACTCCCTCTTCCCTATACACTTTGGTTTTTCTATAGACGAATACCAACTAGACTCCGACCAGCCTTCGACTAGTCGACCAGGTTAGTTAGTGTAGATAAGAACACTAGCCCTTCTTCTGTTCTTCTCCAATTAGGGGCTTTAAGTCGCAAACAGTTTTCTTTTGCCTTTTTTTTGGCTAGCCATCTTTGATGATGATGATATATGTTGCAATGACAAGTTAGGATAAGGTTATTTGATGTTTTTTTATTAGATTACCTCTAGGCTTGTATTGGACAACATTTATATATCCATTTATATAATGGATGATTTAAGTGGCCTAAGAGTCCCGTGGTTTTTACCTAAATTGGATTTTCCACATAAAATCTCGGTGTATTGTTCATTGATTGTTTGAAGGCTATTTTGCTCAATTTAATTGACTTCCCATTTGATTAAACAGAAGGAGAAAATTAATTTTTATGCCATTGTTGTATCTTGTTTATTTGGATTTCTAAAAAGGTGATTTTATTTAGTTTTTTTTAACAAATGGTATCAGAGCTGAGTTCATTTGGTGGTGATTCTTGAGTAATTCAAATGAAAGAATCATTGAGTAATAATGGAACAATAATAAAACTTACAACCAACTACACAATTTGGAAGTCACGGAAGAAGGGCTTATTGTGTAATTATGATTATGAAGACACTATCTTGTGTAATAAAGGCAATCCAAAGGCTATGTCAGATGTAGATTAGAAGAAGCTGAACAAAAAGAAAGTTGGTAAGATCAGGAAATGGGTTGACAACAACGTGTATCAGCATGTGGCTACTGAGGTTAATGCTCATAAAATGTGGATTATTTTGAGTGAGTTGTATGAGAAAACAACACTCAAAATAAAGAATTTCTATTTAGGAATCTTTGCTTATTCAAATATCAAGATGGGTCTTCTATGTCCGAGCATCTAAATATTTTCAGAGTATTCTAAATGAGTTGGTTGCGATAGGAATGGAATTTGATGATGAGCTTCATGATATGTGTTTGATTAATTCATTGCTTGATAGTTATGAGACACTTGTAGTTTCTATTACCAATTATGTTCCACAAGGTAAGCTCACTTTGAAAATGATAAAAGAGAGTGTGTTGAATGAAGAGGCTAGAAGAAAAGAACAAGGCTTCTCGACTCCAAGTCAGGTGTTCGTGACCGAGAGAAGTGGTAGAAATAAAATTAAACTACAAAGAATCGTAGTGACAATTCTGAAAGGTCACGGGGAACATCCAACTCGAGAAAAAAAATTACATGTTATCATTGTGGCAAGCCAGGACACAAGAATTATTCGTGCAAATTTTTCAAGAGAGAACAAAAGGAGAATAAGAAAGATAGAAGTAGTAAGGTTGTAGTTGTGGGTAGTAACGACATCGATATTGTTTTACAACAATTATAATATCAACTTTATTTCTCAAGATACACAATGGGTGGTAGACTCGTGTGCTTCTTATCATGTCACCAATCGTTGTGATATATTTACTTCTTACACTGGTGGAAAGTTTGGTTCAGTGACGCTAGGAAACCATGTTATGTGTAGTTAGAAAGGGAGATGTTTGTTTGGATACTAACACTTCGTGCAAGCTACTTTTGAAAAATGTTCGACATGTTCCCATTATTCGGATGAATTTGATCTCCACTGGTATTGTTGATGATGAAGGCTATCATAGTCACTTTGGTGAAGGAAAATGGAAACTTAGTAAAGGGTCGTTGGTGGTAGCTAATGAAGGAAAAACAATTCTCTTTATGTGATAGAGGTTAAGTCTTAGGGGGGAGAAGCAAATGCAATTAATGATTGTTCAGCACAACTTTGGCATAAGTGACTTGGTCACTTAAGTCAGAATGGCATGCAAGTTCTCTCCAAGACAATCGATCTTTAGTGCTTGAAGTCCTCAGATTTGAAGGCATGCACAGATTGCTTAGTTGGTAAGCAACATAGAGTTTCCTTCAAGAGTTTTTCTCCATATAGGAAACCCAATATTCTAGATATGGTTCACATAGACATATATTCTATGGATTTTTTGACTTTAAGTGGTGCTTATTATTACATCACTTTTATCGATGATTTCTCTCAAGGAATGTGTGGGTCTATTTCTTGAAGACTAAGGATCAAGCATTGGATTACTTCAAGTTGTTTCACGCTGAAGTGGAGAGATAAATTAGGAAGAAGTTGAAATATGTTCGTTCGGACAATGGTGGAGAATACAGAGGGTCATTTTTGGAATATTGTAGAAGTCACGAGATCAAGCTCTTAAAGACTGTGCCAAAAATACCACAACAGAATGAAGTCGCAGAAAGGATGAACATGTCTATCAATGAGAAAATCTTGTGTTTGTTGTCTCATGCTAAGTTGCCAAAATCATTTTGGGGAGATGCAATGAAGACAAAAGTTGATTTGATAAACCTTTCACCCTCAACTCCTTTAAATGACGACGTTACAGAAAGAGTTTGGAGATGTAAAGACGTTTCTTATGATCACTTGAGAGTTTTAGTTGTAAAATGTTTGTTCATGTTCCTCAAGATGAGAGAGTTAATCTAGATAGAAAGACGAGACAATGTATCTTTATTGGGTATGGCCATGAAGACCTGGTTAACAATAAACTCATTAGAAGAATATATGTGGTAATCTTTGAAGATCAGACTATTGAAAACTTTGAGAAAAATGAAAATCCAAATCCTACGGAAAAGAAATTACCCAATAATGGTAGGATTTGTATACCACAATCACATCCCAATGATGTGGAAAATTCCCATGTTGATATTGATGAGACTCCTTTATTTGATGTTGAGCCAACAGAGGAAGATGAATAAGATGATGATAGTTCTCTAGAGCCATCCGATGATCAGCATATTAGAAGATCTAGTAGGAAACGACAACATTCTAGTGGGTATTCTCCAAATGAGTATGTGATGTTGATTGACGGGGGAAAGACAGAAACCTATCAAGAAGTATTGTCTCATAAAAAACAAGAACAAGTGGTCGGTGATAATGCAAGAAGAGATAAATTCCTTGTAAGAGAACTAGACTTATGACATGGTGAAACTTTCAAAATGAAAGAAGACTTTGAAAAACAAGTGGGTATTCAAGTTGAAGCATCAAGAGAATATATCACAACCTCGATACAAAGCAAGACTGGTTGTGAAGGGCTTTAGTCAGAAAAATGTGATAGATTTTGAAGAGATCTTCTCACCGGTTATGAAGAGGTCATCCATCAGAGTTGTGTTAGCATTGTCTATTAGTCAAGATTTGGAAATTGAACAACTTGATGTTAAGACTGCATTTCTCCGTGGTGACTTGGAGGAAGAGATCTTTATAGAACAATCTGAGGGTTTCAAAGTTAAAGGTAAAGAAGATCTTGTCTGCAGGTTGAGGAAAAGTTTGTATGGGCTCAAGCAAGCACCTAAACAATGGTACAGTAAATTCAACTCATTCATGGAAGAAAATGGGTACAATAAGACTACTACTTATCATTGTGTTATCATCAAGAGACAAATCGTTGATGATTATGTCATTCTTCTGCTTTATGTTGATGATATGTTGATTGTTGGACAAGATATTGTGAAAATTGAGATGATCAAAAGGGATTTGAACAAGTCTTTTACGATTAATGATTTGGGTTTAGTGAAGCATATCCTAGGCATGGAAATCACAAGAGATTGAAAAAACATAATACTTTGGATATCGCATGAGAAGTACATTGAGAAGGTACTTGAAAGGTTTGCAATGAAAAATGAAAAACTGATTTCAGTTCCACTTGTAGGTCATTTCAAGTTGAGTACTAAACAATGTTCTACAAGTGAGAAAGAGAAATATGAGATGAAAAATGTACATTATGCCTTTACAGTTGGTAGTCTTATGTATGTCATGGTGTGTACAAGATCGGACATAGCACATGCATTTGGTGTTGTTAGTCAATATCTCTCCAACCTCGAAGAAGAACATTTGTTGGTTGTTAGTGGATTCTCATATATCTTCGAGGTTCTTCGAAAATACGTTTATATTTCAGAAGTGATACTCTTATTTTGGAAGGCTTTACAGATTCTGATATGGCGGGTGATGTTGATTCAAGAGAATATGTATAAGGTTTTTTGGTTACATTTGTAGGCGGTGTTGTTTTGTGGTAGTCAAGGTTTCAAAAGTGTTTTGATTTGACTATTACAGAAGTTGAGTATATTACAGATACTAAGGCATGTAAAAAGGTATTATTGATTAAGAAGTTCATATAGGAGTTGGGCAAAAGAAAGAGAAGTTCACTTCATTTTGTGACAATCAAAATATCATTCATCTCTCGAAGAATTCAACTTTTCATTCGAGATCCAAACACATCGACGTGAGATATCATTGGATACATGATGTGCTTGAGGTAAAAGAGTTGAACTTGGAGAAGATTCATACAAGTGAGAATGGTGCAGATATGTTTGCACAGCCTTGCCTAAGGACAAGTTTGAAAATTTTTGGGAGAGAGCAGGTTTATTGAAGCCCGCGAAGTTGCGCTAACAGAGGAGATTTTTTGGGGTCATCTCAAATTGTTTTGGGCTTAACCAAAAATAAAGCCCATTAGGGCATTTAATTAATTAAAAAAAGAGAAATTTCTTTCTCTTTGATCTATGCTCCCTCTTCCCTGTACACTATGTTTCTTTAGAGACTAATACCGAACAGCCTCCGACCAGCCTCTGATCAATTGACAGGTTAGTTCGTGTAGGTGAGAACACTAACACTTCTTCTGTTCTTCTCTCTTCTCTGATCAGCGGCTTTAAGCCACAAACAATTTTCTTTGGCCTTTGTTTTTGGTTAGCTATATTTGATGATGATTATGATATATATTGTAATGACAAGTTAGAATGAGATTATTTGATGCTTTTTATTATATTATGTCTAGGCTTGTATTGGACAACATTTGTATACTCATTTATATAATGGATGGTTTAAGTGGCCTAAGGGTCCCGTAATTTTTACCTAAATTGGATTTTCCACATAAAATCTCGGTGCCTTGTTCTTTGATTGTTTAAAAAGCTATTTGCTCAATTTAATTGACTGTCCATTTGATTATACATAAGGGGAAAAGAAGTTTTAGTCATTATTGTAGCTTGTCTATTTGGATTGTTAAACGTGTGTTTTTATTCGGTTTTCTTTATCACGATATTTTCAAAACTATCTGTCAATGACCTCAAAATATTTTCAACAACTCGGTTTGATGAAAGACTCCCACAATTTCAATTCATCTTGTTCCCCACGGTCTCCACCCGAGTATTGAACTCAGATACGCTTTTAGGCTCTTTCATCATCATGTTTTCTATATCTCCCCTTAGGGTTTGAAGCCAGACTTGCATCACCCGATCGTCTCATTTGTTTTTTATTTCGAGTATATCCCATGCTACTTTGGAAAATTTTGCATCGACTATCTTCTCAAAGCCAGATTCGTCGACAGATCGGTATAGAAGATACATAGTCGCCCTGTCTTTAGCTCGAACAACCTTCAATGCGTTCAGTTCGACATTTGAATACCCAACTGTGTTTGTTGGTTCATCATACCCACCCTCGACCACATCTCAGTTATCTTGGGAGCCAAAAATGGCCTTCATCTGCACCTTCTAGTTGTCGTAGTTGACGTCTTTTGTCAACTTGGATAGCGGGATGTCATTGGTTAGACCTGTCATTTCTCTCAAGTGTTTACACTCAACACACACCATACAAAGCTCTCGATCGCTCATATTTCTCTCTCGGCCAGAGCACGCCGCAACATTCTCTTTTGAGGCTAGCGAGTTCTCTTAGACTCACCTCACACACAAAAGCTTTGTTAACAATTTGTTGGTAAGAAGAGAGGGCAAAATATTTCTTCTTATTTTTCTCAAATAAATTCTTACAAATCTTTATAAAAAAAATATTGACTCTTCATATGTTTGCCTTTTCAAATGACAAAATAAATTATTTGCATATTGATTAGGTCTCCCACCCAAATCTCTTAGTTATCCTACTCACCCCTAAAATCATTATTATTACTCTAGGAATACTGAACATCAAAAACAAAAAACTTATTGTTTATTCAACTTTATGTACTCTTTGTCTACTATCCATGCAACTAAGCGTAATGTTAATTTTTTTCCTACATATTAATCTGGGTAAGTCCAATATATTTCTCTCAAATGTTGTCTCAAACAGTAGGAGCAACAGACTCGTCGAAATATTGGATTTTGGTCGGCCCCCTTCTTCCACTACCTACCTTGAGATTCCACTCGGTGCCAAAGCCAAGTTGTAAGAGGTCTTGGGAAGATAAAATAGATAACTGAAGGGGATAATGATATTGATTAATGTTGTTTTAGTATCTATGCTCAAGTATATGTTGTCCATATTCCTTATTTCCATAAGTTGTTTTGAGGATTGCAAGAATAATGTGTAACTTCCGAGATCTCATTTGCCTAAATAAATCCCTCTTATCCAAATGAGGTTATTATATTTTATCCAGAAGGAAATTATGCGTGCTTTCTTTAATTAGGTGCAAGTGTGGGGGCGAATTGCCCGGGTTGATTCTAATTAATTTAATAGATTTTTTTTTATGGAATTTATGGCTCCAACGCAATTTCAGTGATTGCTGGCAGTTTTTCAAATCTTCACTTTGGTGTTGGTATATGACATGTTACAATTTCAACATGTTTGTATTTTTTATTTTCCTTCAATGAACTCATGAGCCTTTCTTTCCTCCACATTTTAGCAACTGACCATCTACCAGTACACATACATTTTTTTGACAGTGAAAATATCGTAAAATACCTCACGAGAATACCTGTTACAGATGAAACAATAATTTGTAAACAAATCATAAATGCAAGTAACAATCGCAAGAGGCATTTCAATATCGTGATCCACATTTAATAAACTCTTCTGTACAAACACTTTTCAACATCATGGGAAGAACACAACATTACATACCCAAGTAATATGTCATTCTCTGATCTAGATTCTATGTAGGTTTAGTATAACAAACATATTGGATGCAGGCAGGTTACAGAAAGGAATGAAGCTCTCAAACACAAGTAACTGGTGCCAAACATCCTAAACTGAAGTGAAGTGCAGGATTTGTTCACTGATCTCCATTGATGCCAAATATCCGAACCTTGTGCATATTAGGGAACTTCGCAACCACAAGCACAAACACGGCTATCGTATTCAGGAAAAGCATTGGATGCTGATAGTCAGTTGTGTGCGTAGCAATCAAGTACCTACCAAATGAGCATCATCCTTACTAGAATGAAAAATATCTAGCTATAGTGAAGTACTGTAAAAAAAACTTTTTTTGAAAAAACACTTTCTTGTATATTAAAAAATGAAAGACTTCAAAAGGAACTTACAAAGTGCAAGTGCATGCAAAAGAAAATAGAAAGGAAAAATACTTAACATCCTAAGTATCCCAAAAAAGCTAAGAATAACCAAAGATGTAAAGTAGTTTTTCTCTTTTCAAACTAATGTTGTCTATCCATCAAGGTGGATGAAACTACATCTTCTCATTATTTAACCCTCACTCCTTACAAAGTATTGGGATAAGTGTAGGGAACCTTGCTCCAATTCTTACTCTATAAATGGCAAAGTAAATGACTCGTTTCTCTTTAGAAGGTGCATGTAAGATACTATAAGAGAGACAATGAACAATAACCTTGGCAACAATCTACACCTTGAATCTACTCCAAACTTTACAACATTAGTTGAGCTCCTTGTAACATTCCTCCATATAGAAAGAGAGTAGGGAATTCAAATAGAAGATGATGAATAGTTCATCTCTATAGAATGGAGATAATGGATTTGTAACTACCATAGATGTTAGGGATGAAATAATTTTTTCCATAAACTTGGTACTGCCAATTAGACCCTGTTCTAAATGCCCAACAATTACACTAATTGTTGTTCTAATTTGAAGAGAAAAAGATTAGTTTTTTTTGATATAATGTACATGAGATGCCTTACCTCCTCCAAGTGAGATGGTTGAGATCTCAATATATAATACAAGGTTCACTAATAATTGAAATAACAATTTTCTAGGTAGAGATAAATGAGTCTTTCTTGATAAGACAAATAAACCCCAATCATTTGAAGTAAATGGCTCTTAGGTTTTCCCCCCCAAAAAATGGGTCTCGTGATAAAAGTGTGTATTTTCTAATCCAGGAGGTAAATATGCTCCAAACCACCGTGATTGAGGTAAAGATGATTTTGATTCAAACTTAAAATTAATGTCTTTGAGGACAATCGTCAATTAGAGGGTTAATGTCGAGATTCTCATGAAGTGGGTGTGGGTAATATTTGCAGATATAATGTAAAACTTTTGAATGTTTGATAATTTGTCTCCTTCAAGTGAGATGGCTAATACGAGATATGACCCTAAGAGTCCTCTGTGGACTAGTTTTCTTCCAAATGAGTCATATCATATAATTGGAGTGGGGTCATGGCATTGGTGGTTGTGCAAATAAAGATTCGAAAAACGTCGGTTGGCTGGGATTTGCAACTGTTGAATGAAGTTGAACAAATGAGTATACCACCTTCGGGAATAGGAATTGTGATAGTTTCCAACCAACACTTTGAGAAAAACTAACTAGATGGCAACGGGAAGATTCGAAAAAGTGGTTGTTTGCTTGTAGAGTTAAAGTCACTTAAGGGTATACACACAGGAGAGTGTAATGGAGAACTCGTAGTCGTTGAAGGTCGAGACACCGAATAGAGCATTTCGTATATTTGTCAAGAAAGGTCTGAGAATTTTTTCTCTTTTTGTGGGAGGAGAAAAGAATGAGGAACTTAATAAAGCCCTCCACCAACTGCTATTCCGGCCATCGACAAAGGCAGCGGAAGACAACTTGAAATAATGCTTTGATACCATGATCTATTTCAAAGAAGACTTCTTAATATATTTGGAAGCTCTCCAATGGTGATAAAGCAAGAGAATCACACCCTATGTGCACCTTTATATATTTCATACTCATCCCATTGGAGATCAATTCATCTTCCATGGTAACAATATGTAACAATTTGTAGACATGCAATCCTTAGGTGAACAACCTTTATGATTGTAGTACTACAAATTCAACTCACACCAACTCAAATTTCACTTTTAATTGAGTTGAAGATAAAAATGAGAAAGGGAGATAAAAAGATAGGTGACTAAGTTGAGGTTGTCTTTCTTTCTTTCTATTTTTTTTTTCATTTTTTGAAGATATGCATGTAGATGGATACAAACTATATAGCATGATGAAAGTAGGCTATTATTATTTTTTTTTTGAATATAGGATGCAAGCTTGACCCCCACAACCATAACATTCACTTCAACTTAAGGATATTATCGGAGAAAATAATTGTGAAAAATATTATTATAGGCAGATTGACCGGCTAAATGAGAAACCTACATCATCTCCACAAAGACTAAACGTTACGGTTGTCTCCATGGTTGGTTACAATTTTGATTGTAATTTACAGGTTTGGGTTGAACAAAAATTACTTGTGGGACTAGTTGCTATCAATTTGGTGTTAACTGATTCTGTTTTGAAATTGGAAACAAGGGTGGACCTGCATTAAACAAATATCCCTTTCTAGTCAACATATAATATGTAGCCTCTTGTAACTTAAGCTAATCACATGATTTCTGCTAAACTAACGTGTTTGATCATCCTAACATTGCCAGCAATCTCATTTTCAAATTCACAATGATAAATAACTACCATCGTTGCTACTCAATCAAACCTTTAACCAATCTCAAATACTAGTCAGTTGATCTGTTTAAATCTGCAAGGTCCAGATCATTTTAAAAAAACCTTCATATCAGCTGATGGAACCCTTTTAATCTACCCCATCCACTTCCGTTTACATTATCTTTCATATCAGCAGTCCATTTTAGGGTTAATCTTAACCATCATATACAGTATTTAAGTTTCATTTCTGTTGTCTAACATAATCGAAGATAAACAATAGGCAATTGATGTGTGGCAGCATTAGACATATGATAATATCAATCAGAAATTGAGCCTCAATGCACTCCAAATTTATTTTGTTTTCCAGATTCAGAATACAAATGACATGTCTTTTATTCCTTCAAGGTTCCACTAAATGCCAAAACATCTTACACCTTACACCTTACATCAAATGTTATCATTTATAAATCATCTTTTAATTTATATCCAGATCAAAAGCGACCTACTTCCATCTGAAAATATCCAACCCAAGTGTGAATTCACAGGCTCTAAGTTAAAAAAATTTATACCAAGTAAACTGGAATTGAATAATAAAGTTGGAGCTGGGAATCAACAAGATTGATGTGAAATAATAGCTTTATAACAAAATAGCAAAGTTATTTGTTAGGATGGCTGAAAGAAAAATAGAAAACTTACAGCACCACTGGTACAACAGTGAGGAATTTTCTATTGCGTGTGAGTTGTTTTCCTTGGTCAATCTGCTCCCACCAAGTTAACCCATTGTAGATTCCTTGGTCATCAGCAAATGGAGTTCCTTTCTTCCAGTGGAAGAAGTGATAAGTTACCTAACAGGAGCATATAATAACTCAAATCAGTTTACAAAATATACCATTGACTACAACAAATGAATTACATAAGCTACAAGTTCTACTACATCTTTTGACAATACAAGGCATTACAGTAAAGAGCCCTATTGTACGAAAAAGTCAAAACTATCAGACATAGTAGTATAGAAATTACGAGAATTGTGTGCTAAGATATGCATCAATTAAACAATGACACTTGCACATTGGTAACCAGTTTCAAAATGCATACAGATGAGGCTGCAGGGTCATTCATTATTTAAATTGAATGAAATTGTATCTCATCTTAAATGAGAGTTCTCTGATTAAATTTCGGAAGGATTATTCCAAGGAGCAGATCATCTGAAATCAGTAACAACAACCATAAAAGACGTAAAACATAAGGGAAGAAGATGATCAAATATTTTGAATAGCAACTTCTGCAGAATCTTGATCATCGAGCATCTACAAGCATAACAATTTAAGACCTACACAGAAAAAGTGGATTGGTTCAAAAAGTACAAAAATAAATCATTGAATGATTAAGCATACTTCCTGCTCAATTTATGATCTCAAAAAAAAACTACGGTGCCAATTACACAGGAAATTTATGATCTCAAGCGGTTTTCTTTCAACCAAGCAAATTTACTTAACAATATCAGAGCCACTCACTTCCACATATTTCATCACAAAAATTGTATCAGCCAAAAAAAATCAAATAACAGACGTAGAACAATATTCCTATGGATAAATCTTTCATTGAACCAAAAAACGGAAACCACAAAATCCCAATTCAAATATATATATAGATAGACAGAAGGAAGGAAGTATACGAAAAAATGAGCGAGATTAACGATTGTCCAAGCCATCCCCGAAGTACAGCCGAAGAGGGAGAGAACGAGAAGCCAACAGAAGAAGACGATCAAGATGTACGAGGTCCAGACTCCAGGGTACATGAACCACTCCGTGTTCCGGTTCAGGTCTGCCGGCGGCGACGCCTTGACGTACAAATTCGCCATCACCTAGAACAGCCGTCCCACTCCGGCACTGCCTTTCTCTAACTTATTAGACTAACCTACTTTCGCGGATGATTTAGGCCTTTTTTAATGTGGATTATATCGGCTCCATTCAATTAATCAAAACATTACTTATAAATTCTCAAATATTAAATAGATTATTATTATTATTATTATGTTTTAAAACAAAAATATAAATTAATAAAAAGGCATTCTTTAAATAAATAAACATTATCAATCACACACCATATAAGTCTGGAAAAACATTCCAGAAATGGGAAGAACATTCCAGACGACGTGAGAAGAGTCGTGACATAAGATTATTGCCATATAAGAATTTTGTAATATAAGAGAAAAAAAAAATATTTTATTTCATTAATGGTTATTGGTCAATTCCAATTTTTAGTAAGAACATTTAATATTAACAATTAAAATTTTAATAAAATTTAAACTAGTATTTTTTAATAATATTTAAATTTATGTTTGTAATTTGAAATTATAATTCTAATTTTTTATATATTTTTTAATAAAAATATATTATTATTTTATTAATTACAATACATTTAAAGTTAGAAAGCGAAAATGTTTAATACATTGACCTTCTCAATTAATATTTTTTAATTTGATTTAATTTAATAAATTAATATTTCGAACTAATATTTTTTTCCATGAGAATTGACTTCTAAACAAAAACTTGATATTTTAAATATCATAATTATTGATTCAAACAAAAATCTTAATAATATAAAAAAATATATATTCAAATTATTTTTAATATATATTTTTTAAAATATAAGAATTAAAATTGAATTACAATTATATAGATTTTCTAAACATAAGAATTGAATTTTAATTCAATTTTAATTCTCGTGGAATTGGAACACCAATAATAATGTCAATTTCAATTTCACTCATTTAAATATCTTTTAAAATAATATTTTATTTATATAAAAAAACTATAAAATTTAATGATAAAATTTAATTAATCATATATAATATTTTATTATTTAGATATAAGTTTATACCTTTTGTATTAATATTAAATTAAAAAATTATAATAATGGTGTAACCCATAAAACTATTTTCTAAGAAAATTTTAAGGTTTTAAAAAATTTTAATTGATAGTTTGCTTTGGGTGTCAAAAATCTTTTTAAAATAATCTTTTAGATTTAAAATAATCAAATAACAATTTGATTAAAAAAATGTTTTATTTAAATTAATTAAAAATAATTAATTTAGATTTATTTAATAAAAAGTCACCAATTAATTTATTAAAAAATATACGTATACAAATGTATTTTTAACTAGAGATTCGTTTTGGATCGTAGTTTAGTGATACCTGGAAAAATGCTTTCACGCTCCATTCTTCGTACCCATTTTAAAAACGGTATTTATTTAATAAAATCTTGATTTTTGAAAATTGGTAGTACAATGTTTTATTTTAACAAATTATTTTTTCAGACCTAGACATCTATAGGTTTTTTGTATATAAAAATTGTAACAACAATATTTAAATGCTAGTATATGTTGATAATGATGGTGACTAAAGAGGAATGTACGTAAAGAATATCAGTTTTAAAGGCATTAGGGTTTTAAAAATAAATCTCAAATGAGCCCTTATCAAAATATTTTTTGTGAAAATACTCTAAAAATATTTTGAAATCATTTCTATTTTGTTGGTATTTTTAAAAAATGATTTAGGGTCCCAAAATTACAAAAATAAATTTGGAAATTAAAAGTGCAACCAAACAAACTCAGACCAATGTCCTCGCTCCTCGTTGCGCTTTTTTTTGGTAAGGGCTAAAACCCTCGGTCTTGGGGTCGGAAGTCCTTAGATCGAGGATCAAAAATCCTCGATCGAAGTGCTGAAGTCCCTCGGTCGGGTGTGAAAATCACCGGTCTTGGGTCAACATGGGATAACTTCATCGGTCCTAGGTTTGGGAATTCTCGGTCGGATGCGAGATTCCTTGGTCCCAAATTAGAATCCTTAGTCAGATGTCAAAATTCTCAATCTTAGTCGAAATTCCATGGTAAGACCTCTCGATCCTGGTCGAAATTTCTCGGTAGGACCTCTCGATCATAGTCGAAATTCCTCGATTGGACCTCTCGGTCCTAGTTGAACCTGGACTAAGTTCCTCGATCCTCAAAAACATCAAAACTGTAGGTTTTACAATTTTGATTAGGCTTAAATTCTTTGATCCAGGGGCCTAGGTAGCTTCACAAAACTCGTATAATCATTATGAACATCATCTCGATGTGTCATTCGATCGGAATGGTGATCCATTCAGCAAAAATAGTTTTGATAATCAAGTTTTTTTTTTGCTTTATTGAGTGTAAGAAGCTTACAAATAGATTATTTATGCTTCATGTGATTGATTGAAACCAAATTGACCAATTCAAAAACTTGAAATTTTCATTTTTAATGAAAATTTTAATTTTCAACAAACAGGTTCCCAACATCATTAGAAACATGCTATGCTGGGAAGCTTTCTAGGTTGTTGTTCTCAAAAATAGAAAACTCAATTTAAAATTTTTCAAATTCAAATTTGGGATTTTTTTTATTAAGATTGATTAATCGATTTTAATCGTTTTCCAATCAAGATATCCAACAATCGGGCAATATACAAACTTATGAAAACTAAAACAAAAAAAATTCAATTTCAAATTAGAAGGTTAATGAAACGTCCCTAATCATATAATATAACTACTACTCAACATATATATCTATTTAACATTGAGATCCCTAGTTGAAGCCATATACACTTGTGCTGTTCAAAAGATATACTTTATATATACATGCTTCTTCAAACAGCTACAAGAAGCTAACATATACTCTATCATGTTTCTGTACAAGACTTATATACATGCACCATTAGATAGTAAGAAAGGACCCAAAATAAAAGTCAAGTGTTTATACAAAAAGATAAGTAAAATCCAGCAACATCGGTCCCTCCTCCCACACTTTCTCCAACAGCTGACTCCTCTTCAAGCCTCATTCCTTCAAGTGTACAAAAGCTAGGGCTGGGTACCTACACCACACATAACATAGTGAGCCTAATGACTCAGCAAGCAATTAAATATTTTAAAACTTGCTGGAATGCTTTGCTTCTAAAAAGAATGATGTATGCAGAAAATGTTCATATTTTAAAAGAGATGATCAGTCCATAAAAAGCCATTTGCATGTTTAGAAAATATGAGTTCATGGGCCTGTACAGTAACATCTTGAGCCATGTTTGACCCTACACCATTCAGAGTTGATCCTGAAGGCAAGGAATCCGTTTGAGCTGTATTTGGAAAAGGCACAATTAGGAGTCCATCCCTAAAAGCCCTTAACCTGTTTGGACCGTCTTGTAGTTGGGCAGTAGTAAATAGAGCTCATGCTAGATACTCTAGTCCCATAAATAATTCAGCTAGTACATTTGGAATTAGCTGGCTAGAGCTCATGCATGCCAGCCTCCTCCCATTTTCGTCAATACTCATTCATCAATAATATGCGCCCATGTATGCATAAATCATAAGGGTTTTTGTTTTATAAAAGTTTATACTTAACAAATCATGGAAACCCTATAATTTCTGGAAAACATGAAGACCCTTGTCTTACTTTAGAAAAACAGATTGTTTATAAACCAAGTTTGTCCATCAAACCATATTATGCCATAAAAACATGTATTTCCAACATATATGAAATTTAGGCAGAAAGTACTTGTGATACATAGTTATGTGTGGCTTAAAGAATGAATTTAAGAAAAAACTTGCCTTAATTTCGAAATTGGGATAAAGAAGATGATCTTGTCTAGGGTTTGCTCTTGCCTTTCTTCAAAGTTCCTAATTCTTGCTTAAAGGGAGAGAGAGAGCTGAATTTCTAAATGAACTAAGCTAATGGGGTAAGGTGAGCTAATGGTTGTCATGCTAAGTGTATAGCATGCAGCTGGGGCAAGTGGAAATCATGCAATGGGTTAGGGTGGAATGTTATAAGGCTGTCAAGTGTTCAAATTAAATGAAAAGCAAGTGGGTTTAATTATTGACTAAAGAGGGAATTAAATTAGGATTAAACTTATCTTAATTATCTAGTAGGTCCCTTCAACATGGGTCCCTACCACTTGTTGTTTTTATGAAATATTGCCTAAGTATAATTTATAAGTCTCTTGTATCCCATGTCCCTTATACATTCTGGGCTACATATATAATTTAACACATAGCAATTATATCACAGTTCTTAATAGTAGCAGCAAGTCTATTCCTAAGCATAATTGTGAGCCTCTTCTACCTGGGTCCTTCTACAAAATGTCCCACAATATAATTAACACAGTCTGTTTATATATCAGACCCTAATAATAATAACAAGTCTATTCCTAGCATGACTTATAAGTGAATACATAAGGGTGTACATTCCATAAATGCACCATTGACCCTACTAGCCTTTCCTAACAGAAAAAGATGAGTTTGGGCATAACAATTCTACCCTACTTATAAAAATTTCGACCTCGAAATTTACTTACAGAACAATTCAGGATAATTCTGATGTATATCCTGTTCTACTTCCCAGGTGGCTTCTTCTATTGAACTATTGTGCCAAAGCACATTGACCATACTTACTTCCTTATTCCTTAACTTCCTGGTTTGCCTGGCCAGGATCTGGGTTGGTCTCTCCTCATATGATAGATTCTTTGCTAACTGAACTTCTTCATAATGAATTACATGGTTGGCATTAGAAATATAATTCCTCAAATTGGAAACATGAAAAACATTGTGAACAGAAGCAAGGCTTGGAGGTAATCCTAATCTATAAGCAACCTCACCAACTGCCTCCAGAATTTCAAAAGACCCTATATATCTTGGATTCAACTTCCCTTTCTTTCCGAACCGACTGATACCTTTGCATGGAGATACCTTGAGAAACACATGGTCGCCTTTGTTGAATATTATATCCCGACGCTTCTTATCTGTATAACTCTTCTGCCTGCTTTTAGCTGTTAGCAATCTTTCTTTAATCTTGCTAACTAAAGAAACTGTGCTGGAGACGATCTCAGGCCCAATTAATATTCTTTCCCCAACTTCATCCCAATGTAGGGGAGTTCTACATTTCTTCCCATAAAGAGCTTCAAAGGGTGCCATGCCAATAGAAGATTGATAACTGTTGTTGTAGGCAAACTCTACTAATGGCAGCCTTGATTCCCAATCACCACCAAAATCTATAAAGCATGCCCTTAGTAGATCTTCTAGGATTTGGATCACTCTTTCAGATTGGCCATCTGTTTGGGGTGAAATGCAGTACTAAATGCTAACTTCGTCCCCAAACCCTTGTGCAAGCTTTCCCAGAAGTGCGAGGTAAAACGATGATCTCGGTCGGACACGATTCTGGTTGGAATGTCGTGGAGCCTAACGATATCTTGCAAGTACAGCTCTGTATATTGATTCATTGAAAAAGTTGTCTTTACCGGTAGAAAGTGTGCTGACTTAGTAAGACGATCTACTATTACCCATATGGTATTCATTTTTCTCAAGGTCAAAGGTAATCCAACAACAAAGTCCATGGTAATATCGTCCCATTTAGAAAGAGGTATGGGTAGTGGGAAAAGAAGTCCAGTAGGCCTTTGACGCTCCACCTTAACTTGTTTGCAAGTTAAGCACTCACTAACATACTTAATGATATCTTTCTTCATACCAGGCCACCAATCCAGCATCTGCAGATCTTTAAATATTTTAGTGCTTCCTGGATGAATAGAATATGGGGTAGTATGTGCCTCAACCAATAATTCTTGCCTTAAAGAACCTACTGAAGGTACCCATAGCCGATCCCTGTGATACACCAGATTATTCATAGTGCTATACAAAGGTGTCCCCCTCTTCTCATCTCTTTGCTTCCATAAGGTGAGTTGTGGGTCATCAGCTTGTCCCAACCTAATTCTTTCTACAAGATCAGGAACAATGGCTAAAGTTGCAAGAATGCACTCCTGCCTTGGCTCAATCACAGCCAGATTTAATCTTTCAAACTCTTGAATCAGGTCAAACTGGGCAGTGATTTGATTAAGGGTACTAGACTTACGGCTTAAGTCATCAGCTACAACATTGACCCTCCCCGGTTGATAAATAATTTCGCAATCATAATCTTTCACCATCTCCAGCCAACGCCGCTACCTCATATTCAACTCCTTTTGAGTAAATAAATACTTCAGACTTTGATGATCGATAAATATTTTAGACTTCTCACCATAAAGATAGTGCCTCCAGATTTTAAGAGCAAAGACTACAGCAACTAATTCCAAGTCATGGGTGGGATAATTCCTTTCATGAATCTTCAGTTGCCTTGAAGCATAAGCCACTACATTCCCGTTTTGCATAAGAACAGCTCCTAGTCCACTCTTTGATGCATCTGTGCAAACCACAAAGTTGCCTACTCCTTCTGGAATGGTAAGTTGTTAGATAAAATTAGATCGGTTAAATAGAACTTAACAAAAACAAACTTCTTGTGCAGGAAACGGTCAAATTACTCAACCGGCCAAGTCACTCAATCGGTCAAGCAATCCAACCAAACAATAACCTAACCGAACAAGAAGCTAAGACCGGTCAAATCAGAAGGCCAAAATCATTGAACATTCGGTCAATCAGAAGCTATGGAAAAACCGGAAGTCATCCGGTTAACATAAACAACCGACCAGTACGAATAGATACTTCGAGTATCTGTTGAGGATGATACCGAAGGAACAGACTTAGTATTGCCATATTCATACAAGTCTGAGGACAGTCTGCAGGCTGCAGAAGATCGTCCGACAAGATCTTTCCAATCCAGGATAAATCAGAAAGAAACACAATCTTCCAGGTATAGGCAACTGTCCAACCGACAATTGCCATATTAAGTAAAAGACAAACCTAGCCGGTTTGACCTACACATTGGAAGACTAGACCGCCAGGTCTGAGTCACTGAACCTCCGCTCAACCAATCAAACTCAAGGAAATGAAATGTGACCGTTGACACATTTCACCTATAAAAGAATGAGCTGCAGAGGAGTAAAAGCAACCCTTTTTAGCAGTTACAAGTTCTCAGAGATTTCAACAACCCAAGTTATCAGTTCTACCAACTACAAGCTCTAAGATTTATTGCAAGTTCATTTCTCTACAAGGTTTAGAGCTTAAGTATTTATTTCAAGAGTGATTACAATTTCGGTTAAAATTGTACGAGTGTTATCGAGCAGAAAATAAGTCTCGATCAGATTGTGTTTGTGTATTCCATAGTGAATATCCTTCTCACGGTTTCGAGAGGAAGGGGTGACATAGGAGTTTCATCTCCGAACATCCATAAAAATCTGTCTTGTTATTTACTTTCTGTCGGTTTCATATTCTAATCGATCTGTACAAACCTATTCATACCGCTCTAACCGACCCTGCCTAAACCGAATTACCGAGTCCCAAAAACCCATCCATTATACTCCAAACCGACCTTGTCTACATCCGGTTTTGTCCATCTAGTGTGATTGCTGCTTCAACCTGAAACAAACCACTTCCGCACTTGAACTAGGTTCAAGGGTTTGTGACAGTTTGTGTAGTATTGAAACCCCGGTGTTAATCTCTAACCGGATTAACTACCAGCCTTTGAGTAAGACGCACTAACCGGCCAAACCCTAGTCCCCCAGCCGCGACCTAGATCCTAACAATTGGTATTAGAGCAGTTAGTTTCAATACTCAAGCAAGCATTTCGTTTGATAGGCCCCCAATGCTAGAAGGTGATGACTTTGCCAACTGGAAGGCACGCATGCACCTGCACCTAATCACTATGGATGACGAGATGCAGTTCATCCTGACCGAAGGGCCAGTAAAGGTTGATAAAGATAGAAAGGATTGGACAGCTGAAGACAGGAGAAGAAACAATCTGGACAACCATGCCAGAAACCGCATCTCCAACGGTTTGGACATGAATACGTTTTGTAAGGTCAGAGATTACAAAACCGCAAAGGAAATATGGGAAGTGGTGATTCAGATCCATGAGGGAAATGAAAAAACCAATGAAAACAAGATAATGGTGGCTACTCAGAAGTTTGAAAACATCAAGATGAGACCGGGAGAAACAATGAGAGAATACAGTGACCGGTTCACAGGTGTGATAGACGAGCTAGCAACTCTTGGCAAGAAGTATGACAACAAGGAAGTCATCATGAAAGCGCTAAGATCTCTTCCAAGTGCATGGGATATAAAAACAACGGTGATGAGGGAATCAAACTGCCTAAGCAAGATGAAGTTACACGATGTATTCGAAGATCTTAAGGCATATGAGTTTGAAATGAGATCTAGGACTGAAGAAGAAGTCTCAGCCTCAACTTCAACCACAGCATTGATCACATCCACAGAACCGGTTGCTCCTGCACCGATCAAAACTGCTGAACAGTTCACCGAGGATGCCATGGCAATGCTTGCACAGAAATTTGGCAGATTCATGAAGAGAAGCCAACCAACAAACAACAACTATAACTACGGTGATAAATCTAATATTAGATGGTATAACTGCAATGTTTGGGAAATTTCAGGTGGGAATGTAGAAAACCAAGACGGGATGACCGGAAACCGGACTATCAGAATCACCGAAATAACTATCAACAAACCGGTGAAGGAAGTGAAGTTCAGAAAGCACTGATAGCCGATGATGGAGGAAGCTTATGGGCTCATAGTGACAGTGATGATGAACTCACATGCCTCATGGCAAATGAGGAACATGTATTTGACTCTCCCTGTGATGAATTTACTAAAGATGAGTTATTTAATTCACTAAATGATATGGTAGCATAGTATAAGAACCTATTAACACTAATACCTTCCGAACTCAACTTTAGAACCGACCCCATAGCACCTACCTTGACCGAGCCAAAAATCATCCAACCTAGAATCCTGGAAACCGAAATAGCACCGGAACTATCTTATGAGACCTAACAGTTCGAGGAATCAGTCCAAGAGCTGACCGAAGAGGATGATGCCCGAATTCATTATCGAATAACCGCATGGAAAAGATCCAGTGAAATGGTGAATAGAATGTGTAACTATAATAGACATCCCAAGTGCATGTTCGGTCTTGGATACAAGAACAACAGATCCAGCAACCGGAACCATTCCGACAAAATGAGGCTCACAAAGGATAACCTTCCCTTTGTAAGCTTTGTCAAGAGCTCTTTAACCGACGAAGAGGAACTAAGTGCCTCATGTCCGAAAGACGAGCTAACTTACGTAAGTCCAACTAGCTCCGAAAAATGGCTTCACCCTGAGAAAAGAAAAGCCAACCGGCCCAAAGGTAAGAAAGCCGAACCGCATAGGTTAAACCAAAGGCCACCTCTGAATAAGGCACCCTTAGGAAAGCAGAAAGACTCCAAACCGAGTGCAGGAAAACTAGTTAGAACCATAACCGGGAAAGTAGTCCGACTTATTAAATTCTGGATACCTAAGGGACTAATCGCCTGTGGACCCAAGTAAATGTGGGTACCAAATAGTTGTAAATATGTATATTTTGCAGGATATGAAGAAACAGCTAGAAAACTCTGAATGGTACCTGGATAGTGGTTGCTCCAGACACATGACTGGGAACAACAATCTTTTAATCGACATCAGAATAGAAACCGGTGCAATGATCACTTTCGGTGACAACTCAAAAGGTAGAACTGTGGGCAAGGGTAATATTGTCCATGGTAATTTAACAATTGATAATGTACTCTTAGTTGAAAACCTGTATTTTAACATGTTAAGCATTAGTCAAATGTGTGATGCTGGATACACTGTAGAATTCCACAAACATGCATGCTTAGTTAAAAATTCTCAAGGTATCATACTGCTAACCGGGAATAGGTTAGGAAATATATACAAGGTAGATTGGAAGAATAAAGTAGAATACCCTGTCTGCATGGTGGCAAAAACCGATCAAACCTGGCTGTGTCATAAAAGGCTAAACCACTTAAACCTGAAAACCTTAAATTACATCCGCGGTAAAAAGCTAGTTGAAGGAATCCTTGATATAGTATTCAATAAGGATAAGGTATGTTCAGCATGTCAAATGGGTAAACAAACTAAGTCAACCTTTAAGAGTAAAGGACACATTCAATCTAGAAGATGCTTAGATCTTCTTCACATGGACCTATTTAGACCGATTATGGTCGTCAGCCCAAGAGGTATGCTTTACACTATGGTAGTTGTTGATGATTATTCTAGGTATACATGAGTAATATTCTTGGCATCCAAACGTGAAACCGCATCAAATTTAATTACATTGCTTAAACGTTTGCAAAATGAAAAATCAACACGCATCAACAACATTATGAGTGATAGATGAACCGAATTTACAAATAGTACTCTAAATGTATTCCTTGATGAATCCGGTATTAGACACGAGTTGTCTAGTGCTAGGACTCCTCAACAGAACGACCTGGCAGAGAGAAGAAACCGAACTCTCAAGGAAGCCGCACGGTCCATGATAGCTGATTCGGGTATTGCCCAGAAATTCTGGGCTGAGGTAATCAATACTGCATGTCACACACAAAACCGGTCTCTGATTAACAAGTTTCACAACAAAACACCATATGAAGTATATTTTAATAGGACTCCTAACCTTAAGTATCTTAAGATTTTCGGTTGTAAATGCTACATTCATATAAATGGAAAAATCTACCTATCTGCCTTTGATGCAAAATCCGATATCGGGATCATGTTAGGTTACTCAGCAGTTAGTAAAGCTTATAGAGTGTATAACACTAGAACTTTAACCGTGGAGGAATCACTTCATGTCGTTTTCGATGAATCGGTTGAAAGCAACACTACATCATCCTTTGATATACACAACAGATTGGAAAACAACAATATTCATTCTGATAGTGAAGATGAGATTCCGATTTTTAGACGGTTTGTCCATGACCAAATGGGTAATGATGAAACCCACCCGGATCAAGCTGTCATACGGCAGGAAGTTGACACCTCGGTTCAAACTGAGGAAATCGGTCGGTCTAACATCCTTGTTCAGCCTACCGATATGTCTATCCTTGATCAAGTAAACGGTGATTTGGTAGACGCTCCTGAACCGAATCTCAAAAGGAACATAAATCATCCTCCTGAGCTAATCATAGGTGACCCTTCAGAACCCGTTCGAATTAGGCGACAAATTCTGGAGGAATATTTCAATTCCGCTTTTATATCCTAGATTGAGCCAAAAAGAGTGGATGAAGCATTGTCAAATCCGGATTGGATCTTGGGAATGCAAGAATAGTTAAACCAGTTTGAGAGTAATAAAGTTTGGTACCTAGTCCCTAGACCGAAAGATCAACCGGTCATAGGAACAAGATGGGTATTTAGAAACAAACTCAATGAAGACGGTTTAGTCACGAGGAACAAAGCCAGATTAGTGGCACAAGGATACAAACAGGAAGAGGGCATTTATTTTGAAGAATCATTTGCCCCTGTAGCTAGAATTGAAGCCTTTAGGATTTTTCTGTTTTTGCTGCTTTCAAAAATTTTAAAGTTTTCAAATGGATGTCAAAAGTGCATTTTTGAATGGTGAGTTACGCGAAGAAGTATATGTTGAACAACCACCCGGTTTCAAAAATACTGACCTGCCCAATCATGTATACCGGTTAAACGAAGCATTGTACGGTTTAAAGCAAGCTCTTAGAGCTTCGTATGATACATTAACCGCATTTCTATTAAAACATGATTTCACCATCGGTTCGGTGGACAAAACACTATTTAAATTTGAGAAAAAGGAACATATCCTACTTGTTCAAATATATGTAGATGATATCATCTTCGGCTCAACCGATCCTAAGTTATGTGATAAATTCTCAACCTTGATGACTAACAAATTTGAAATGAGTATGATGGGAGAATTAAGTTTCTTCCTAGGTCTTCAGGTTAAGCAACTCGATGAAGGAAATTTGATTAGTCAACCCAAATATACAAAGGAACTTCTAAAGAAATTTGGGATGGATACATGCTCCTCAGCCGCTACCCCAATGAGTTCATCGGTCAAACTAGACAAGAATGATGACGGTCATGCAGTGGACCTGACAGCTTACCGAGGAATCATCGGTTCTCTCCTATACCTGACAGCAAGTATAACGGATATACTATTTGCGGTCGGTGTGTGTGGAAGATTTCAGGCTAATCCAAAACAGTCTCATTACACAGTCGCAAAGTGAATCTTGAAATACCCAAAGGGAACCCCTGAAGTCGGTCTGTGGTATCCAAAAGACTCGTCTTTTAACCTCACAAGTTACTCAGATGAAGATTATGCAGGTTGTAAAGTTGATAGAAAAAGTACCAGCGGAACATGCCAATTCCTAGGTGATCGGCTTGTTTCATGGCATAACAAGAAACAGACATCGGTTGCCACGTCAACCGCAGAAGCTGAATATCTGGCAGCCGGAAGTTTCTGCTCACAACTTCTTTGGATCCAACAACAACTGAAGGATTTCGGTATCACAGCCGAAGAGTCTCCAATATTCTATGATAATACAAGTTCCATAGCAATCACTTACAATCCGGTTCTACATTCTAGAACCAAGCACATCGACATAAGGCATCATTTCATTCGGGAACATGTCATGTTGAAGCATATCCGGCTGGAATACGTATCAACAGAACAACAAGTAGCCGATATCTTCACAAAGCCTCTACAGGAAGCTAAGTTTTCTCACTTCAGACTCATACTTGGCTTAACCGATATTAATCAACTTATCTCCAAAAATGTTTAAAAGGAAAATCGGTTCGGACAGACAAAACCGGTAGTTCCTCCTAAATTGTCGGATTCCAAATTCACCAAGGTACCTATTGAAGAACCGCTCTGTTCATCAGTTAGAGTAAACCGACCGGTTACTTAGTGCATGCACCAATTAACCGCATCGGAACGAATGACTAAAAACCGACCGGTTTGAAAATAATGTACTACGGATTATTTGGCTTCCGAACAAAAATGGAATAATTATCTGTGTTTAGGTTTATCTGTTCTGAAAAGATACATTTTCAAAGAAAAATGGTCATACCTCAAAAGACGTGGAGATATGATATATTTCATCGTCCAGGCCTATGACTCACATCCTAGGTTGTAGACATGCTTATTTCATGCAATTTGTTTTATCCTATGGTCAATAGAGTACATTAACTGTCACCCACTGGATAATACTATCATCCCTCCAATAATATATAACTTAGGCAAACATCAGACAAAACATTCACAAGTATCAGCTTATCCTCTCACTAAGACAAAAATGTCTCAGTTTCCAAACATCCTTCAAGTGGATTTCGATTTAGCTCAATGTACAGAGCACTATGAAGTCTTCAAGATGATTAAGTCACTTGAAGACACCGGTCTAAAATATTTTCTAGATGACAAACATGTCATCTTTCCCGAAACCGTCTTGGAATTTTTCTACAACGCCAGGGTTTTCCGAGGTACCCCTCACTTCGATACCCACATTCAGTCCAAGGTCGGAGGAACCGTATTTGATTTCACAGAAAGTGACTTCGCTAGATGCTTCAATCTTCCGAAGCAAGGGCTCACCGACCTAAACGTTCCGGCTGAACTAAAGGCCGAAATTTCCTTAAGTTTCTCTCGGTCAAATCGTCCGGTCAGTGACCACGGTGCTAGATCATCATTGAGAGTTGAATACCAGCTACTCAATGACATCATCGGTTGAGGCATCCTAGGTAAGGATATAACCAACACCTACTGTGCTACAGTTTTTAACATGATGACCGCTATCACAACAGATACGCCGGTCAACTGGTCCAGGGTGTTGTTCGATGTCCTAATCTGGATGATCAGCATTCGCCAAATTGGCCTTATTCCTCAGATCAACTGCCTACTCATGGAACTCGGTGTTCCACTTTGTCCGGGTGAAGGACTGAATCAGGCCCAGGTCATAACCAAGGAAGTTGCCGACTCATTCTATGAGCAGTTTGAGAAGGCGTGGAAGAGGAAGAACCGACACCTGAACTCCTCCGGCAAATAAGTCACTCCTTCCTACAACCAGTCATTTTACTGTACGAACCTGTTGTATCATTATCTCACTCTACTATGATCACTTCGGCATAAATTATGTCTCTTTTCGGTCTATTTCGGTTTCTTGTATCTCTCTTTCATTTAATGAAAAGTAACTTTCAACTTCCAACTACATGGGAAATTACACAAACTTAGTTACTTTCTAACTAGATTCTCTACCTCGAGCTCCGCAACCGGTCAAAAGTAACTCCTTCCCAATGAGTTTTGGAAACATAAATATTCCCTTCATAAATGAGACAAAACTAAATTTCAGCATTAAATGTCCCTATTTCCCCTCCAATTTCAGATTTATATAAGGAACCCCACCTTATCAACTCACCATACCTTCAAATCAAAATTTCTTAAACTCTCTCTCTCTTGGCAAAATCTGAAAGAATGTCGAGCCGAACACTAAGGAACTATTTGAGCATCAATTTCGACTCATGCCTTGAATATGATGATCTGGAAACGAAGGAACTCATGTTTGAATCACTAATCGACACCGGTCTTCGTGATTTTCTCGAAGAATCTGGGCCTATGCTCATTCCAGAAGTACTGGAATTCTTCCACAACGAATACATAAGTGACGATGTCATTGTCTCCACGGTGAGAAGGCACACCACTCTCTGGACGAATCCGAATTTGCTCAAATGTTTAATCTGCTCACCGAAGGGTTTTCCGACTTCCCATCCAGGTTGGGAAGCGCCGCGGACGACTATTCGGAGCTGTTCTCCGGAACCGAGGTGCCGGTGGAGAACCACGGTCTGAAGACCCGCCTTGCCCACCACATCCAACTCCTCTACGAGATTGTCAACTGATCCATCATTTGCCAATCTCCGAACCAACACTACTCCAAGAGGGTCTTCGACATGATGACCTACATTGTAAGCAACACCCCCATAAATTGGTCATCAGTTCTCTTCCAAAACCTGAAGACTATGGTCGAGACTAAAAGAGGTCTCGGTTACGCTCCTCACATAAGCCGGCTCATTCTTGAACACAGTTCGGATTTTGGACCGGGTACACCGGCGTACCTATCAAATGTTCTCAATATGGATGGGGTGGAGGACAAGCTCTCTAGAATCGTTATGACATAAATCATAATTATGTATCTTTGTCTTTCAAACCGATCAATATATCGGTTTCTATCATTTATCTTTTCTTCAATGATTATCTAATTTTTAAGCTTGATCACCGGGTCAAAAATCGCAATATTAGAATATCTATCTAACTGAATAACCGGTTGTTATCGCTAAATTACTTCGTTGAAAAATCCGGTCAAAATCAAAAACCGCATCTTCACGGTCGAATAACCGCTTCATTTAATAAACGGTTACAAGAAGAACCGATTCATCGCCGGTTAAATAACCGCAATCAAAAGCCCGCTCAAAACCTTTGGAGGGAAAATTCCCGCCCATCGATTCCCGCCTCTCTTCTCCCGCCCACCATTTCCCGCCCATTGTTTCTCGCCCATAGTCTTTGGAGGGAAAATTCCCGCCCAACCGTGATGTGACGGTTCGCGGCGGTTGGAATTCCAAACCGCGACTATAAAAAGGGTCCTTAGCCATTTTCTTTAACTCTCACGCGAATCGGCTTTCTCTCTCTAGCTCTCAAACCTCTCAAAACTTTCAATCCTTCGATCCTTCGATATCTTCAAACTACAATGGGTCGTGAATCTGTGCTGTTCAAACACATCACCCAGGTCGACTTCGAAGAAGTTCGGGCGAACGGCTCGGCGGAGGCAAAGAGGGTGTTAACCCAGATCTCCGAGTCCGGTCTCAAACACTTTCTGAACGGGCCATTCATTCTGTATCAGGATGCGGTCAACGAATTCTTCCTAACCGCATTTCTCACCGAGGGAACAATCATCGCAACCGTATGCGGTCAACGGCTCGAATTGACGAAGGAGTCGGTCGCTGAAATACTGCATCTGCCATCCGAGGAGAGCGACTTCTCGGTGGCCATTGACGAGGAGACCTTCCAGGCGGCTTGCCGGGATCTTTCGGATACAGCGGTCCCTATCGCGGTATCCGGTAAGAAATCATCTCTTAAACCGGAGTATAGACCGCTGTGTGATATCTTTACAAAATCGGTTCAAGCAAGAGGAGGCAACTTTGACAGCCTCACCCGGACAAAGATTGAAATGATTGCCGGTTTGGTGAACGACATCAAAATCAACTAGGCAAAGGTGGTTTTCGCAAACCTATGTGAAATGGTGGATCCGACATCCAATCGGTCATGGGGATACGCCATCCCACTAGGTAAAATGATGCGTCACTTCAACATAAACACTGGCCCCGGTGTTTTCCTCACCCCCAGCAAAATTCTGAAATCTCATCAATTCATTAAACCGGAAGACAAGCAAAGCAGAAAGAAGGCCTCCGGTTCTACGAGCGACCGAAAGAAGAAAGGAGCTAGTAAGAAAGCGGTTCCGGTCAAAGAAAAATCCAGAACCAAGAGAGATAGGAAACAAACCGGATCGGCTAATCCCCGGTCCGACACCTCCAACACTGAAAACACGGCATCCAGCTCTGACCGTACCGCTTCACCACAAACCGGAGAAGATCCGACCGGTAAAGGGAAAGGCCCGATAGTCGATGATGCTGATACCGGTTCGGACAGACTTCGGGAGGAAGATGAATCAGGAGATGAACAAACCCGGCAAACAGCCGAGGATCTCGTCAGTAGAATCATGAACGAGATTCATGAGCAGGCTCACGCGGAGAATCGAGAAGTGACGTCTATTATCAATGGGCCCTGCACCGACATCAAATATTTTACAAAAACATGCTACCGGATCTCACTATTGTCCAGAAATTCGAGAAGCTGATTGAAATGGAGGAGGAGGTAGTCGGTCTCACAAAGGCTCAGACCGTCATGACCGCAATAGGACGAAGTAGGATGGTCGAACCGCATGCTCGGTTATTGGGGCTCACCGAACACATTCGACGTCTCAAAGAAAAGAATATTCCAGGGACACCGGACTCTCAACTTGAGCTCTTGGTGTTAGACATGCTAGCGGTCAATGAAAGGGAACTGGCCGAGGTGATGGAACGGCTTGAAGCGGAGCCCGGGCACCAGGAGATGTCAAACTTCTCCAGATCCCCACCTGAGGATGAGGTCCGTCCGAAACCGACCGAAGATGAGCATTCCTCTCCTCCACCGTAATAGGAAATCAACATGACCGAACTTAGGACAGGTACACCGCTCACCGACCAGCGAGTATCTGTTCAAACCGGGGATTCGGTACCGGCTATAACAGAAGAGAGGGTAAAGAACCTCATCGAGGAATTTGTGAATACCGCGATCCGGCCGTGGCAAAAGAAGATCAAAGAAACCGCGGTTAAATCGGTCGAGATGATTGAGTCGACAAACAAGGAGCTCAAATCCGCGGTCGACCGGATCACCTCCGTTGAAGGGAATTACGGCAATACAGATCAGTTGTACGGCGGTCATCTTGACAGAACCAAGGCATTGTAGGAGATAACTCTGAAGCTGGTGACCGACCTCGCTTCTGTCAGCCAAAAGGTCGCTATGTTGGAACAATCTCAAGAAACAACTGATCAAACTGAAGAAGGTTGATGAGGAACTGGCTCAATCCGGTGCTCAAGCCGGATCTGATCTTCAGAGGGTAGTAACGCTTGAAGAAAGGCATGCCAAGATCGAAGCCGATCTAAAAGCGGTCACCGAACAGGTGGCGGAGTTAATAGAGGCAAAGCTGGCTGCCGATAAGGCACTTGAGGAGACAAATGCTCTCGCGGCCCAGAAGCTTCAAGATGCCCTGGACGAAAAAGGAAGGCTTCTTCGAAGAGGGCGGAAATCACGATACTTTTGGACAGAGTCACTGATACGGTTGTTGAGCCTTCATTCAACCTGGTTTTGCAAGCCGATGAAGATTTCGAGAAAGAAGTCGAGCCACAACTCAAAAGACAGTGGGGTCTCGATGCGGTTCCAATTAGATCGTTCGCTCAACCGATCTCTCCATTCACCGGCAATTCAGGCGGTCAAGGATCCTCATCCAGGCCGGTTCCAGCGGTCAAGGGAAAACCAACTACTGAACAACTGGAAAAATTCTTGCCGCCAAGATCAAAGAATTAGAGGCTTTATTTATTTTATTTACTTATGTTTACTTCAGTTCTATATATATAAAGTATTTTTGCCTCAGTATATTTCATCTATATATCAAATATTTTTAGAAACCGGCCTACTTTTGCATCCTTACATAATTTTGAATATTTTAAATAAAATAATCAAAAGGGAGAAATTGTTAGATAAAATATAAACATTTCACAAAAAATTTCTCAAAATTTTCCAAATTTTTTCGAAAAATTCTTCCAAATCAGTTTCCAAAAATCCGGCCAAATAAACTTTTAAAAACAACCGGCCTACTTTTGCATCCTTACATAGTTTTGAATATTTTAAATAAAATAATCAAAAATGGAGAAATTGTTAGATAAAATTAGATCGGTTAAATAGAACTTAACAAAAACAAACTTCTTGTGCAGGAAACGGTCAAGTTACTCAACCGGCCAAGTCACTCAATCGGTCAAGTAATCTAACCAAACAATAACCTAACCGAACAAGAAGCTAAGACCGGTCAAATCAGAAGGCCAAAATCATTGAACATTCGGTCAATCAAAAGCTATGAAAAAACCGGAAGTCATCCAGTTAACATAAACAACCGACCAGTACGAATAGATACTTCGAGTATCTGTTGAGGATGATACCGAAGGAACAGACTTAGTATTGCCATATTCATACAAGTCTGAGGACAGTCTGCAGGCTACAGAAGATCGTCCGACAAGATTTTTCCAATCCAGGATAAATCAGAAACACAATCTTCCAAGTACAGGAAACTGTCCAACCGACAGTTGCCATATTAAGTAAAAGACAAACCTAGCCGGTTTGACCTACACACTGGAAGACTAGACCGCCAGGTCTGAGTCACTGAACCTCTGCTCAACCAATCAAACTCAAGGAAATGAAATGTGACCGTTGACACATTTCACCTATAAAAGAATGAGCTGAAGAGGAGTAAAAGCAGCCCTTTTTAGCAGTTACAAGTTCTCAGAGATTTCAACAACCCAAGTTATCAGTTCTACCAACTACAAGCTCTAACATTTATTGCAAGTTCATTTCTCTACAAGGTTTAGAGCTTAAGTATTTATTTCAAGAGTGATTACAATTTCGGTTAAAATTGTACAAGTGTTATCGAGCAGAAAATAAGCCTCGATCGGATTGTGTTTGTGTATTCCTTAGTGAATATCCTTCTCGCGGTTTCGAGAGGAAGGGGTGACGTAGGAGTTTCATCTCCGAACATCCATAAAAATCTGTCTTGTTATTTACTTTCTGCCGGTTTCATATTCTAACCGATCTGTACTAACCTATTCATACCTCTCTAACCGACCCTGCCTAAACCGAATTACCGGGTCCCAAAAACCGATCCATTATACTCCAAACCGACCTTGTCTACATCCGGTTTTGTCCATCCAGTGTGATTGCTGCTTCAACCTGAAACAAACCACTTCTGCACTTGAACTAGGTTCAAGGGTTTGTGACAGTTTGTGTAGTATTGAAACCCCGGTGTTAATCTCTAACCGGATTAACCACCAACCTTTGAGTAAGACGCGCTAACCGGCCAAACCCTGGTCCCCCAGCCGCGACCTAGATCCTAACATAAGCACTGGGGCAGAAATCAGGCACCGCTTTAACTCATTAAAACTTGTCTCGCATTGATCAGACCACACAAATTTCACATTCTTGCGCGTTAGAGTTGTAAGAAGTAGTACTATCTTGGAGAAGCCCTTGATGAACCTCCTATAATAGCCTGCTAGTCCAAGAAAGTTCCTCACCTCAGTCATGTTCTTTGGCGTCGCCCACTCCTTAACTGTTTCCACCTTTGATGGGTCAACTTCTAACCCCTTTGCTGAAATGATATGCCCCAAGAAAGTAATTTGTGTGAGCCAGAATTCACACTTACTTAGCTTTGCAAACAACTGATTTTTCTTTTAAGACTTGCAAAACTACCGTCAAGTGTTGCCTATGCTCTTCCTTTGAACGCGAATAAATTAATACATCATCCAAGAAAACCATCACAAACTGATCCAAATACGAATGGAATACCCTATGAATTAGCTCCATGAATACAGTTGGTGCATTGGTTAGTCCAAATGGTAGAACCAAGAACTCATAATACCCATAATGGGTTCGGAATGCTGTTATCTTTATATCCTCTTCCTTGATTCGTAATTGATGATAACTAGATCGCAGATCAATCTTGGAAAACACTGAAGCACCTTGAAGTTGATCAAACAGGTCATCAATTCTAGGCAATGGGTACTTATTCTGAATTGTCACCTTGTTTAACTCTCTATAATCAATGCACAACCTTTTGGACCCATCCTTCTTATTCACAAGAAGGACTGGTGCACCCCAAGGAGACACACTTGGGCAGATGAATCCTTTGTCCATATAATCTTGCAATTGATCTTTCAGCTCTTTCATTTCCGTATGTGTTAAACAATAAGGCGCCTTTGAAATTGGCAGTGTCCATGTCTTCAGCATTATAGAGAACTCCACATCACGCTTTGGCGGCAAACTTGAAATATCATCAGGGAATACACTAGGGAAATCCCTCGCTACTTCAATATCTTCTAACTTAAGTTTCTGCCCAACTATCATAGCATAATTATAAGACATCACCATGTTGACTCCTTTTAAAAACAGTTGTTGCCCCTTAAATGTAGGAATTGCACGAAACAGAAAGGTCTTCCCATACTGATCTATTAGCAACACCGTCTTCTTATTACAATTAATATGTGCCTCATGTCGGAATTGCTAGTCCATACCTAGGATCATATCAAATCCTACCATATTTACTACCACAAGATCTGCTAACATCTCATGATTCTGATTATAAACTGGGCAGACTTTAATAATCTTATTAGAATTCAGGTGAGAGCCTGAAGGAAGTGATATGTTATATGCCATCAGAGATTCCTCAAGTTTTAAACCAGCTTTTTGAACAAAATATGCAGTAATAAATTAATGTGTTGCTTCAGTGTCTATCAAAGTGTTGGCTAAAATATTTGCTATTAGAAGATTACTCGTAATAATCGTGGTCTTAGGGTCGGCCTCCTCCCTTGTCATTGAAAAATCCCTCCCTAGTGAAACCTCATTCTTCTTGGGACAGTCCCTTTGGATGTGCCCTCTCTGCTTACATAAGAAACAAACATCGGACCCTTGCATACATCTCCCTATACGAGTCTTCCCACAAATGGTATATAATGGAATTGGAGTGTTGGAAGATTTGGCTGAGGATACTGATCCAGCTGGTTGAACCCTCTTTGATTGTTGTGACTGCTGAGGCCTTTGAGAAAATCTTTGGGTGTTGTTGTTGTAGAAGTTCCTTGGCTGTTGAAAATGCTAGGAAGTAGCAGCCTGATTATAAGATGACTGGGGCAAAGCATTTCGATTGAAGGACTGATTAAAAGGCCTCTTCATTGCTGGACCATGAAACTCCCTCCCTTGATAACTGGTCTTCTCGGCCTGAGCCTCCTTAATGATATCTTGGCTGTCTTTCTCAGCCATTAGGGCTCGATCAACTGTTTCCATCATGGAAGAATGATTACTAAGCCTCACATCCCGACGGATTGTAGCATTGAGTCCCTCAAGAAAGTGATTAAGCTCCATGGAAGCATCGCCGGTAATCATTGGAGCAAAATACTTGCCTCTTCCAAACCTTTTCACATAATCTGCAATAATAGAATCCCCTTGCTTAATTTTCATAAATTCTCGTGCTAGCTTGTTTTTGGTGCTCAAAGTGAAATATTTCCCATAGAAGATCTCCTTGAACTCTCTCCAGGTTATGTTGTTAAGATCAAGTGCTACTTTAGCCCCCTGCCACCAAATTCATGCATCATCCTTCAAAATAAAAGTGGCACACCTGACCTTTTACACTTTTGTAATCTGCATAAACTCAAAGATTGTTTCCATGGACTAAACCTACTCTTCAGAAATAATAGGATTTGTGCTACCCTTGAACTCAGCTGGCTTAAAGGTCATGAACTGCTTGTAAACATAAGCTTGCCCTCCTTCATGGTTGTTGTGAGTACTACTATTATTATTATTCTAAAACATTGCCCTCATTTACTCCCCTTGAAGACGATTCTACTCTTTCAAGGTCTCAATTAATCCTGACAAAAGTGTATTCTAATATGGCTCCGTTGCTGCAGAAGATGATGAAGACTGGGCTTTCGCAACTTTCCCCATTGTCTTAAATCTAAAATCATATATAGACCCTATGAACAACTTAGCATATTTTCAAACTATATAAGCTGAATTCTTATTCTCTATCATCAATCCTAATATCACATTAAGTCATATAAAACTTACAAACATTGAAGGCGAGATCTTGGAGATGAAACTGTAGGAGCTTGAGTGTGGAAGTGCTAAGGATCGGGACCGTTGATCTGATACTAACTAAAATGTCCCTACTCATATAATATAACTACTACTCAACATATATATCTATTTAACATTGAGATCCCTAGCTAAAGCCATATACACTTGTTCTGTTCAAAAGATATACTTTATATATACATGCTTCTTCAAACAGCTACAAGAAGCTAACATATACTCTATCATGTTTCTGTACTAGACTTATATACACGCACCATTAGACAGTAAGAAAGGACCCAAAATAAAACTCAAGTGTTTATACAAAAAGATAAGTAAAATTCAGTAACATTGGTCCCTCCTCCCACACTTTCTCCAACAGCTGGCTCCTCTCCAAGCCTCATTCCTTCAAGTGTATAAAAGCTAGGGCTGGGTACCTACACCACACATAACATAGTGATCCTAATGACTTAGTAAGCAATTAAATATTTTAAAACCTGCTGGAATACTTTGCTTCTAAAAAGAATGCTAGATACTCTGGTCCCATAAATAATTCAGCCAGTACATTTGGAATTAGCTGGCTAGAACTCATGCCAGCCAGCCTCCTCCCGTTTCCGTCAATACTCATTCATCAATAATATGTGCCCATGTATGCATAAATCATAAGGGTTTCTGTTTTATAAAAGTTTATACTTAACAAATCATGGAAACCCTATAATTTCTGGAAAACATGAAGACCCTTGTCTTGCTTTAGAAAAACAGATTGTTTATAAACCAAGTTTGTCCATAAAACCATATTATGTCATAAAAACATGTATTTCCAACATATATGAAATTTAGGTAAAAAGTACTTGTGATACATAGCTATGTGTGGCTTAAAGAATGAATTTAAGAAAAAGCTTGCCTTAATTTTGAAATCGGGATAAAGAAGATGATCTTGGCTAGGGTTTGCTCTTGCCTTTCTTCAAAGTTCCTAATTCTTGCTTAAAGGGAGAGAGAGAGAGAGCTGAATTTCTAAATGAACTAAACTAATGGGGTAAGGTGAGCTAATGGCTGCCATGTTCAGTGTGTAGCATGCAGCTGGGGCAAGTGGAAATCATGCAATGGGTTAGGGTGGAATATTATAAGGCTTCCAAGTGTTCAAATTAAATGAAAAGCAAGTGGGTTTAATTATTGACTAAAGAGGGAATTAAATTAGGATTAAACTTATCCTAATTATCTAGTGGGTCCCTTCAACATGGGTCCCTGCCACTTACTGTTTTTATGAAGTACAATTTATAAGCCTCTTGTATCCCATGTCCCTTATACATTTTGGGATACATATATAATTTAACACATAGCAATTATATCTCAGTTCTTAATAGTAGCAGCAAGTCTATTCCTAAGCAAAATTGTGAGCCTCTTCTACATGGGTCCTTCTATAAAATGTCCCACAATATAATTAACACAGCCTGTTTATATATCAGCGCCTAATAATAATAACAAGTTTATTCCTAGCATGACTTATAAGTGAATACATAAGGGTGGACATTCCAGAAATGCGCCCTTGACCCTACTAGCCTTTCCTAACAGAAAAAGATGAGTTTGGGCATAACAGTTAAACTAAACGATGATTGGAAGCTTACCAAGAATTGGAGAATACTCCTTAGACCTTATGGAATCTTTTGAAATGACTGGATCTGAGCTTTAAAGCCTTACAAAAGATTTTTTGAAAAATCCAGAAGCTTGAAATTTAATAGAGAATGTTTTGAAAATATTTGATTAGAGGCTTGAGAGTTGATCTCTTCCCTTCAGATTGATGAAGGGAGGCTAGCCTCCCAAGGTCGGTTCATCGACCAAGTGGGCTTCATTTAGTCAAAAGACCATTGGATATTTTTCTGTTAGTCACCGACATAGGCCACAATGATGATCTAAGGTGTTGGGGAAATGATTAGTGAATTAGGTAATGATTTCACCTTTTGAACATATTCAAACGGTTAAGAAACGAAGAAATTCCATCTTTGAAAAAATCAAAGATAGTTGCGGATGCTTATTCACCCGGAGTCGCGAGAAAGACGAAGATGCAAGGTGAAACAAAGTCGTTCTTGAGCTTCAACATTTGAGCATCAACGAAGGGTCAAAACAACGTAATTTTTGGGCGCATGCACGGATGCCGAATGTTTTTTCTATGTTCCGTCCGCGTTGGAGTAGTCGTTTGGTGATTCATTGATTCACGCATGCATCTTATTTTGTTGTAGCAGGCGATGCGGTGTGTTCAAGGGCGCTGGATGAAAATTGAACGTTTATCTGAAGGCTGTGGCTTCTACTGCAGTGCTTCTTCTGGATTTCGGCTACACTTGATTACTGATATATTTTTTATTTAACCTTAAGGGTTTGTGTGAAATTGATTTTTCATTCACCCTTTTGACTTTATTTATATATCTTTTGAAATATACAAAATATTTTTAAAAAATGACATATTTTGTCAATTTATTTTATTTTTGTACATTTTTTGGTTAAATAAATAATTTATTTGGGATAAAATAGATACAACATTTATCCTAAATATTTTATTTTAATCCCTTTAATTTTTCTAAAATTAATTTGAGTTAAAATGAGTACAACATTTATCCCAAATTATTTTATTTATTTTCTTTCGCCATTATTTTTAATTAATTAGGATTAAATTATCACAATAACTAATCCAATTAATTGTTTAATTAGGTTTTGACATTACCTTTAATTATTATAAATGTATTTATTCAAAATAACTATTTTAAAATTCATAAATTGATCGTGTAAAATTTTAGTGCTTATAGAGTGGCCTTCTCGAATCAAGTTTGATTACAACAAACTAGATTTGAAAATGTAGATTCGAGTATGACATCTAACACTAAGTTTTTCTCATCTAATTTATATTATCGAGGGTGATGGAAAATATAAAACATGTAGCGAGTTGATGTTGGAGTGACCTGGTGTTGCTGTATATATCATACGTTAAGGTGCTTTCAAGCATTGGTCAGGGATCTTTCCTTGGTGACCATCCTAACAAGGATAGTTTCTTAAATCATGTTTTCAAATATCAACAAAATATATGTAAGATCTATAGGATAATGATATACAGATAGACATTTTTTTCAAAAAAATAACTCTTATCAAGCATGAATATTAACAGATTATTCAAAATAGTCGTGTATGAACGACTAAGGTTAATATCACTTGATGAGACATAAAAGGGGGATATGAAAGTCGTAACAACTTTTCACGTGGGTTATTAACAAGTAACACCTTAGAATGATCATACATATATGATCGTGGAGCTACCAACATATAGGTGTAAGTGAAAGCTAATGAGCTTTCTCATAAAGGTTACTCATTAAGTAACATGTAGGTTGATCATATAAAAATGGTCAACATACTATCAACAGATAGGTTTTCATGGGAGTTAACAAATTTTCCATGTCTAGAGCAATCATATATAAATGATCATGGTACTATCAATAGATAAATTTTTATGTTTGTAAGTTAAGAGAAGTATTGATTAAGAAATAATATTTTGATTGAATACATATTCGAGGGATAGGGTTTGAAATTGATCATGTACGTACGATCTTTGATACCTATCGAGAGATAGAGTTTTGATTATATATCTATTTGAGGGATAGGTTTGGATACCTATGGAGATATAGGGTTTTGGATACCGATCGAGGGATAGGGTTTGGTTCGAGTACCTATCGAGAGATAGGGTTTGAATACCTATTGCGAGATAGGGTTTTAGATACTTATAGAGGGATGAGTTTTGGATACGTATCGAGATATATGGTTTGGTTAGAGTACCTATTAAGAGATAAGTTTGAATACATATCGAGAGATAAGATTTTGAATACCTATCAAAGGATATGGTTTTAGATACCTATCGAGAGATAGGGTTTTGGATACCTATCGAGAGATAGAGTTTGGTTAGATTATCTATTGAGATATAGGGTTTTGATACCTATCAAGAGATAAGGTTTTGATACTTATCGAGGGATAGGATTTTGGATACCTATCGAGAGATAGGTTTTTGGATACCTATCAAGAGATAGGGTTGGTTAGAGTACCTATCGAGAGATAGGGTTTTGATACTTATAAAGAGATGGTTTTTATACCTATCGAGGGATAGGGTTTTGGACACCTATCACGGGATAGAGTTTTGGATACCTATCGAGAGATGGGGTTGGTTAGAGTACCTATCGAGAGATAGATTTTTGATACATATCAAGAGAGATAGAGTTTTCATACCTATTGAGGGATAGGGTTTTGGATACCTATCAAGAGATAGGGTTTTGGATACCTATCAAGATATATGGTTTGGTTAGAGTACTTATCGAGAGATAGGGTTTTGATACCTATCAAGAGATATGATTTTGGATACCTATAGATTGATTGGGTTTTGATATATATCGAGAGATAGGGTTTTAATACCTATCAATATATAGGGTTTTGAACGGATCATGTATGAATGATCTCAGAACTTGTCGACATACAATGTTCTTGAACCTATTAACAAATAGGGTTTGGATGGATCATATACAAACGATCGTGGTACTTATCGACAAGCAATGTTTGAGACCAATCAGCAAATTGGGTTTTAATGAATCATGTACGAATGATCTCGGTACTTGTCGATAAACAAGGTTTTTGGACCTATTAACAAATAGGGTTTGGATGGATCATATACAAATAATCGCGACACTTATCGACAAACAAGGTTTGATACATATCAACATATAGAGATTTTTGATATAATCGTATAAAAACGATGTCTTGTACCTATCTATAGATAAGGTTTTAGCAGATCGAGTATGAATTATCTCAGTACTTTTCGATAGACAATGTTTTGGACCTATTAACAAATGGGGTTTGGATGGGTCATATAAAAATGATCGCGGTACTTGTCGACATACAAGGTTTGATACCTATTGAAAGATAGGAGTTTTTGACAAAATCGTGTAAAAACTATGTCTCATGTCTATCAACAGATAGGGTTTTAGAGGATCATATACGAATGATCTTGGTACTTATCGATATATAAGGTTTTTGGACCTATTCACAAATAGGGTTTTTGACGAAATCGTATAAAAACGAAGTGCACCTATCGAAAGATAAGGTTTTTGCGGATCATGTACAAATGATCTCGGTACTTATCAATAGATAAGGTTTTTATACCTATTGCAAATAGGGTTTTTTGACAGAATCGTATGAAAACAATGCCTCGTACCTATCGAAAGATAGGGTTTTGCATATCATGTACGAATGATCTCAGTACTTATCGATATATAAGGTTTTTAGACCTATTGACAAATAGGGTTTTTTGACGAAATTGTATAAAAATGATGTCTTGTACCTATTGACATATAGGGTTTGGAAGATCATGTACGAATGATCTCGGTACTTATCGATAGATAAGGTTATTAGACCTATTAACAAATAGGGTTTTTGACGGAATCATATAAAAATGATGTCTCGTACCTATCAATAGATAGAGTTTTGACGAATCATGTACAAAATATCTCAATACTTGTTGACAAACATGGTTTTTGGATCTATTAACAAATAGGGTTTGGATGGATCTTGTAAAAATGATCGTGGTACTTATCGACAGACAATGTTTGATACATATCGACATATAGGGTTTGAATGGCTCATGTACTAATGGGTACTTGTCGACATGCAAGGTTTTAATACTTATCAACAACTAGGGTTTTTAGATACCTATCAATAAATAGGGTTTTTGAATACTTGATTTGTGTATTTGCTTTTACAGTATTGGTCATGGCTCTTTCCTTTTGAGGGAATATATCAATAGAATCTTTTTTCCCTTTCTTTTTTCTAAAATGACCTTTGCAACTAATTGAAATTCGTCGGTCAACGGTTTCATATTTTATTTTTGGATAGATGACTCATGTTTTTGGATAAAGGGACACTTTGTTTCCGTTCCCCTAGTTCATATACTTGTCTCTTTTTTTCTTTGAGATTGGTATGTACATTGATCCTTCTAAACGAATCATGACGTTTTCAGATTCAAAACGTGTTCAAGGCTAGGATTTGAACACCTCTTCCTATCTTTTGTGATGATTTTTTTCTTTCATCAAGGAATCATATTTCTTTTTTCCCAATTTTCGAGATATCAACTATAAATTTGATCTCGTGTATAAATGATTATCCGAAATCATAACGACGCCGCAAAGATAAGGATGAAGATCCGTCTTCGATTTGTCCAACTTAGAACTCAGCCGACCCATTTTGGTTGATTTATAGGCTGAAATGATCCCCTAACATGGTGATCATTTCTCCTACTGCCATAGGGGTGATGAATCCCTATATCTTTAAGTGGCTGGAAGAACATAAAAAATGACATTAATGACTTTTGGCTGATTCGATCCACTTGAAGCCTCCATCGACTTAGGGATAGTATAAATACATCCCCTAAGTCATTCTGAATCCAAGAGATCCACTCTCCATCTTCTAATATTTGATTTTCAGAAATCCGCCATTAAAGCTTCAATCTTTCGGATTTTTTGAAAACTTTGGATAAGGTCTTAAAGCTTGGATCTGGGCATCCCAATAGCTTTCCTAAGGTCTAAGGAATATTCTCCAATCCTTGGTAATGATTCAATCACCCTCTAATTCATATTTACAGTTTGAATTTGAAATTTATATATATATATATATATATATATTTCAAATTGCATAAGCTTGTATGTTTGTTGTTTATGGTGTTTTATGGTTAAATATTGATCCTAGGATCATTTAGAAACTATCTGGATAAGATAGAATCGATCAATCAATCTTAAAAAAAAGCCAAATTTGAATTTTTAAAATCCAAAAATCTGGTTTGTTGTTCTTGGGATAATTATGTTGAGACCAGAAAGCATCCCAACATGATTGTAATGATGTTGGACAACTGTTTGGATCATGTTTGATCCATTCCGATCATTTTGATCAAAATAAAAATTTCAAACTAAATGAATTTTTTTAGTTATTTATTTGATTAAAATGAACATTTAGTGTTCTTGTTTGGGTATCAATCAAATATATGAGATATAAAGAAGTTATTGGGTAACTTATATCCCCTCAAAACAGCTTTAAAATAAATAAAACTCAAATTTTGATCACAAACTGTTTTGAACGATTTGATCATCATCGAGGTCGATATAGCTTGAGATGATGATCAACATGTTTCTAGGAGCTTTGTGAAGCTACACAAACTCTTGGATTAAAGAATACAAGCTAAAAAAACTAATTAAAAAAATGAATTTAGGTGTTCTTGGGTACCGAGGTTTGTTAGCCTAGGACCGAAAATCCTCGGTCCAGACCAATATCTAGGACTAATAAATTCGGTCCTAGGACCGAGAATTTCAGTAGGACTAAGAGGTCCGACCTATGTTCTTGAGCTAGGACCGAGAGGTCCAACCGATGTTCTTGAGCTAGGACTGAGAAATCTGACCGATGATTTTCATCTAGGACCGATAGTACGACATAGTACCGAGGATTCCAGAACTAATGACCAAGAGGTCCAAACCTAGGACCGATGAATCTCAACCCAAGACTGAGAGTTCCTAAACCCGGGACCGAGGGACATAGCCTAGAGCTAACCCAGGACCATGCCGTTTATACACCTCGACCAACAAACTTAGCTCTAAGCTAACCCAGGACCAATGGGTTTATACACCCAGACCAGTAATCTCAACTTAGGACCGAGAGTCCTTAGCACCCAGACTGAGGGTGTCCGGACTCCGAGCGATAAAAAACGAACCCAAGGCTTAGGACTCCGGTTCTAAGGTCTATTTGGTTCCACTTTTCAAAACTCAAAATTATTTTTGTAATTTTGGGACCCCAAACCAAAATATTCTGAAAAATTAAAAAATAATTTTAAAATAATTTTTTTTAATTGAAGGAGAACTAGCATGGCACCCCACAGTCATGGACTCCTACTTAAACTCAAAGTGCTTCCAGATGGAATCAAACTCGTGATTTTTTGGTCTTTTAAGCCAACTTTTATCACTGAGCTACTTTTGTGGGGTAAAAAAATAGGACAACAAATTAAGTATTTAGCCCACAAACACACTTAACCATTTAACTAGGTACAGAACTTGCCGCCTGACGGGCTCGAACCCAGGAACTTAGGGTTAGTATCCACTTCTTATTGCCGCTAGGCTAAAAGAGGAAATAACAAAAAAAAATATTTTGACTAATGCCTTTTTGGTGTTTATTTCTAAACCCTAACACCCTTAAAATGATTGATGTTCTTCATGTATAATATTCCCTAATTATCATCAGTAACAGATACCGACATTTAAATATTATTGTTTCAATATTTTAAATAACGCGAAAACCTAAAAAAATGTCTAGGACCAAAAGCATTACTAGTTAAAACTTAGATGTTATACAATCGATTTTCAAAAGTCAACTTTATAAGTAGAGACCGTTTTTAAAACGGGTACGAATGATATAACGCGAAAGTCCTTTCACGAGTATCACCAAACTATGAACTAAAAGAAACTCTGGTCAATATATTTGTATACGTATGCTAACTTTTATTGATTTTCAAAAATTAATTGGCGACTTTGTTTCAAAATAAATGATCTTTTAAATTAATTATGTTTAATTAATTTAAACTAATAGATTTATAAAAAATTAAATTGTGATTTGATTACCGTAAATTTCTGGATTATTTAAAATTGAACCCCGAAATTAATTATTTTAATTAATTTGAAAGCTGTCAGAAATTAATGAAATCTTTTAAAAACAATATTTTATTTTAAAAGAAATTTTTGACACGTAAATCGGAGTTGAAATTCTCTCGAGCTTTTCACATAAAATACAAGGGTTTCTTAGAATTACAATTTTCCATTGATAATTTAAAACTGATATCAAATTCAGAAGCATTTCTTGATATGGGAACAAAGCATTTCAGTTATATATATAAATATTTAAAATTTCGAACGAACTTTTTAACGTATAAACTTAAAATGTTGAACTGAAATATTTTTAAAAAATCTCTTGATATTTGAGATATTTTAAATGATTGTGTAAAAATTAATGTTTTAATAAAAATAAATAATATATATTAAAATTATTTTTATTATATTCTTTTTTCAAATATAAAAATTGATTAAATTATAAATTTACAAATATATAAATTGAATTCGTAATTTATTGTCAATTATTATTATTATTGAATTGAAATTAAAATTATAATATAATTCCAATTTATTCTAGTCATTGAAATATACCTTATCGTACTCATTGAAACATACTTTAGATACATTTTTAAAGGACTTTTTATACAAGCAATTTGACGAAATAACCCTGATAATAGAGTTATTTCCAAATTTAGCATAAGATATATAATATTTGCAAATGTAACATTTTGCCCATGGAAAAAGTCTCTTTTGCCCCTAAATAAAAAAATAAAAATGATCCCTTTCAGTTTCTTTGGGACCCGTTCTTTCCCTTTCTTTTCTCCTTTCCCCTTTTCCCTCCCTCTCCAAACCTCCTCGTTTCAGTTTTCCTTTTCTCCCATTTTTTTCGTGATCGCAGCAACAAAACGAACAAAACGAAGGAAACCGGGAAGTCAAGGCAATGCCGGAACGTCTTCAACATTTCAAGTTAGTTTTCCCGTGTTTCCGTCGTTTCATGCTGAAATGGAAGAATGTTTTAGGGTTTTAGCGTTTAGAGTTTAGGGTTTAGGTTAGGTGGTTGAATGGTTTTAGAGCGTGGTTAAATGGTTTTACGGTGAAATATACATCTAACAAAGGCGAAGATGCATCTGTCGCAGACGGAAAATGCATCTGTCGTAGGCGAATATGCATTATTCATCTGCGACATATGCATTATTCGATAGAAAATGAATTAAGCACAAAATTGCATTTTCCGACTGCGACAGATGCATCTGTCGCAGGCAAAACATGCATCTGTCGTAGGGTGAATCATGTAACTTACTAGATCATGTAGCCAATTCTAAGGCTTCAGCATTCTGCTAAACAAATCTCGACCAACAAAGCAAGTAATCAGATTTTTCTTGTCTTCATCCTCCAGCTTCATCCACTTGTTCAACTCATCCATCTGTTCAATGTCATAATCTAAAAGAGGATTGACAGTTACTGGATCATTGAGTTTTAAACGTTTTTCCATTAGGGTCTGTGTAGTTCCCCAATTTTGTGGACTTCTTCTTTCTCCGAAACTTCTTTCCCAAAAATTTTGTTGGAGTCATTTCTAATACATCATCATCCTTCTTCTTCTCCAACTCTTGATCACCATCCTTCTTCTTCTCCAACTCCTGATCACCATCCTTCTTCTTCTCCAACTACATCTTCCTCTTCTTGGCCAACTCCTTTGTCCTCTTCTTGGCCAACTCCACCTTCCTCTTCATGTCCAACTCCTTCTTTTTTGTGGCGAACTCCTTCTTCTTCGTGGCCAAATTTTCCTTGTCGTCCATCTTCAACTCAGCCTCCTTCTCAACATCAACATCATCAACAACAACAATATCTTATTTCTTATCCAACCCATCATCAAAATCAACAGAAGCAATATCTTCTTTCTTATCCAACCCATCAACAACATCAACAACAACAATACCTTCTTTATTCTCCAACCCATCAACAACAACAATATTTTCTTTCTTCTCCAACCCATCAACAACATCAACAACAGTAATATCTTCTTTCTCATTCAACCCATCAACAACATCAACAGCAACAATATCTTCTTTCTCATTCAACCCATCATCATTCAATCCATCATCAACATCAACAAAAGAAACATCTTTTTTCTTCTCCAACCCATCATCAACATCAACAGCAACAACATCTCTGTTCATCTCCAACCCATCATCATTCAACCCATCAACAACATCTTTGTTGAACTCTAACTCCTTCTCCTTTGAATCTGAATCAACATTCTTTTGATGTTTTATTTCACCCAATAAATTGATTATGTGATTGAACATAACACGTTGATCCTCTTTGATGACCTACATTTCAATTTTAAGCTCATTCACATCCCTTGTCATCTCCTTCATATCCTTTCTCAGCTCATCAAACTTGACATCATACTGGGCTTGAGCACTCGATTGTCTTGGCTAGTTGGAGAATTGTCTTCGTTAATTTGAGGAGTCGTCGCTGAAGGGACATGACTAAATTTATGAGTAGTAGACCGAAAGATGTCTTGGCTAGATTCATCACTAAATGACCTCTCAGTCCTCTTGGCTAGTGTGATTTTAAGTGGTCTTCTCCTCTTGGGCGCCGGTTTGGGAGTACTTCCATCTTCATTCTTTCTCTTCCTACCATCCACTTCAAATAATTCATCATAAATGTAGCCTCTCATTTCTTCAAAGTCTTCCCCAGAGTAGTTCCTCTTCTCCTCCTCAGACTCATTAATCTTGTTAAATACATTGCACTTCAGGAGGGCAATGGATACCTCTTAGACAGTGTTGGTGTTGCTCATGGAGGTTGTAAAGAGTAATATCATTGGGTATATAGGTTGTTCCTCGGTCATATCCGCAAATTTGGGGACAAATGTCTTGATAACCAAATATGTCCAAACTTGGAAGGCTATTGCGAACCCACTAATAGTATAAGCGACATCACAGTTCCCCTTACAGGTTTTCTTCTTGGCCAGATATAGCTCCCGGAGATGTTTAATGTCTTTGTCAATACCCTTCAGGGTTAAACTGAAGGACACCTTTCCTCATTGAAATTAAAAGAACATCACCATGTCCTCCACCATACTGAAGATTTTCAAATTTACACTCCTATTATCAGATCCAAAAAGACACTGGTAAATCAAGTTTATGAGCCCAATCTTCCATGCATCCTCCTTATCAGAGCATCGGAGGAAAATTGTTTGAACCTCATTCACTCTAACAATCATTTTGCCCAAAATATTTACGGACTAGGGGTGGACATTCTTCAATGTGCCAGTTTTCGACCACATGAAATCTTCCAAAGTTTAGGCCTGTCACTAAGGCATAATCCTTCATGCCCTAGTAGAGCTTCTGACCATTGACCAAGAAACTTATTCCCTTCGAATTGGAGCTGCTTTTCCTCATCAACATCTGATGGATTATTGTTCCTGAGAAAATTACAGTTGGGGCTTTCAATAGATGCTGGAATTGAGTTTGCAAAGCCCTATCCATAAGACCAAGGTGATTAAACTTGTCCTTCGTCTTTAACAAGCAGGTACAAGTGGATTTTCCATGAAACACGGCTAGGAAAGTTCTCAATAACGGATTTGGTTTTGCTTTTTGCTTTTGGTTGGTGCCATCTGCAAAAAAAACATTAGGTTAGACTAATGAAATCAAATATCATTTCTTTAAAGAAGCAAATAAGACATCTGTCGCAGGCGACAATGCATCTGTCGCAGGCGACAATGCATCTGTCGCATGAGAATAATACATATTCCCCTGCAACAGATGCATTTTAAACCCAAAACCATTCAGTCACCCCATAAAACCCTAAAACTAAACTCTAAACGCTAAAAACCTAAATCAATCTTCCATTTCAGCATGAATGGAAGGTAAACGACGGAAAAACGGGAAAAACTGACCTTAAATGATGCGGCGTTACCTCGGGGAGTTCATTGTCTCGGAGAAAACTCACCCTAAACTTGAAATGATCGGTTGATTCCTTCGTTCATTACTCGGCTTGGATCATCATCGGGGGAAAGGAGAAGAAGAGAGAATACGGGGAGAGAGGGGGTTTCGGAAATATGAAAAGAAGAGAGGGAGGGAAAACGGAAATGAAAGGAAAGGGAAAAATGTTATTTTTTTATTAAAGGGGGCGAAAGTGACTTTTTCCATAGGTAAAATGTTACATTTACAAATATTATATATCCTATGCTAAATTTGGAAATAACCCTATTATCGGGGTTATTTAGTCAAATTTCCCTTTTATACTAATCAATTTAAATTATTTTATCTATTTTCTTTTAAACTATTCAAATTATTATTGAAATCTTTCAAATATATCTAATTTTATTTTATTTTATTTTTAATAATTAATTAATTAATTAATTAACTATAATTTATTATATAATAGTTGACTAAATAATTTAAATCAAACTATCAGAGAAAAATAGTCTAAATTGATGTCTGTGGCTGTGATTGAATAAAATAATCCATTATGCTTTAACAAAAAGAAGATCATCCTGATCCTAAACTCCCATCATTCTTTCGACGGCCCACCTTACTCCCTCCCATTTTCGTACCGTACACATCCCTGCAAATAAATCAAACAATCATTCACAAGAACACGAAATCCCGGCGGAAGAATATCCTTCCGATTTCGCCGTCGTCGTCTTCTTCGTCTCTGCAAATTCAACGAACATTAACTGCATGCATTTTATATTTATATGCACTACATCATTGATTACTTCTAACTTGTTACGTGCCGTCATAAAAGATAAGATATACAATCAGTAATATTGAAAGAAAATGAGCATGACGGCTCCGACTACCCGGACGCGTGTTGGAAAATATGAGATCGGTCGGACTCTTGGAGAAGGTAGTTTTGCTAAGGTCAAGTTCGCTACCAACGTTGAAACTGGTCATCCGGTCGCCTTAAAAATTATCGACCGTCATCACGTACTCCATCACCAAATGGTTGAGCAGGTTTCTTTGCTCACTTTTACTATTCATTTCCCGATTTTGTTCTCGAAGAATGTGCCATGTGTAATTATGATAGAATGGTTTAATCCCTGAATTTACGAAAACCGATGATATGATTATCATGGATTGAAGTGGAGGGAATTAGACTTGTTTTCACGGTTGATTTATTATTGCCCCTCTTTTGTGCATGAATCATGTATTTGTTCATTGATTTTACTGCCTGTTCTCAGATTAAAAGAGAAATATCAACGATGAAGCTTGTCAATCATCCAAATGTTCTAAAAATTATGGAGGTATGTCTTTAGATGCAATTGGGCAGACTTCTTCAGTTCTTGTCGTTCTCTGTTGGGGAAATTAGGACATTTAGTTTTTTTTTATAATCAATTTGCTTGTTGGGATATCTTACAGAATTGAACTTAAGGGATTGTTTCATTTGGAAATTGATAGAGAAATTGTGATAAGATATTCAGCAAATGTTATATAAAATAGAAATTTACATCACAGAATCAGTCTTCACATGGTTTTATGAAACAGTCTAGGTTCGAGACCATACAAAAACCTGTATATATATATATGCGCGTATTTGATATGCTTCTGCAGCTACAATAAGTCGCATTGTTTCTATCTTACATAGGTTATTATCGTCTATAGTAATTGATCTCCAATATCATCTCCGCATAGAGAATTCCTGCTTTATGGATATAATCTGCTCATGATAAAATAAATAATATATGAAAAAAGTTCAAAATCAATCGCACTGGCTGTCACAGCTTTAATCATTATTTTTAAATAGACTCATTGTAGTGGTTGGAATCAGGTTATGGCAAGCAAGACAAAGATCTACATTGTGCTTGAGTATGTTGCTGGTGGTGAGCTTTTCGACAAAATAGTAAGACATTATGAATGTTCTTCTTATTTTGCTTCTGTTTTCTGGGTATAGCAGAATATTTTATGCAGGATAACTTTACCAACTTAAGCATATTACTACAGTGTAGTCCTGCTTCTTGTTTTAATTTGGATGTCTTCTTTCATGGGCCTCTTCATCTATAGGCAAAAATGGGAAGATTAAAAGAAGATGAAGCTAGGAAATACTTTCAGCAGCTGATTAATGCTGTTGACTACTGCCACAGTAGAGGTGTCTTCCATAGAGATCTAAAGGTTAGATATTTTGTTATTTGTGACTAAGAAGAGTCTTGTGACAATGGAATAGAGCATATTTGTCCATGAACTTTTTGTGTAGAGCTGATTTATTCTTAAACTATTTAAAATTAACACTCCCCATGAAATTTGTAAATTGGGAACAAATTTGCTCAACTATTAATGTCTTAAACTTATGTAAATTGGTAGCAATTTTTTTAGAACATAAGGAGAAAAAGTACATTTTCATATAACTGGATCATATTTCTGGCATTAAAATTTTCCAAGTCTCTCATTCTTTCATTGCTTAATACATCTTGTAGCCAGAGAATTTGCTTATGGACTCATTCGGTGTGCTAAAAGTTTCAGACTTTGGACTGAGTGCATTCTCTAAGCAAGTAAGGGTAAGTATAATTGCATCTTTTGGAGTATCTTAGGGTTCAATATGAATGAATTTATTTTTAGAAGCACATTAGTTAGTTAACGTTTTGTTTAAAGATGCATAATCAATCATTTTCTCTAAATAATGTTGCGTGCAACTGAAAATATTTCTTACTATAGGGAGATGGACTACTTCACACTGCATGTGGAACTCCAAATTATGTTGCTCCTGAGGTATCATATGTTTTATTTTTCCAAAAATTAGTTTCAAATTGATTCTACTATATTCAGACAGTTATACTCTTATATACTGATTCTTCCTGGTGATATTTCTCCTTAGGTACTGACAGACAAAGGCTATGATGGAACTTCGGCAGATATTTGGTCTTGTGGAGTCATTCTATATGTCCTTTTGGCTGGCTACTTGCCTTTTGATGAACCCAACCTTATGACTCTGTATAAGAAGGTATATCTCCAGACTTAGTGCTTCTGTTCTGATTTTTCTATTTTCATCTATGGAGCGTACTATGAAATATTTAATGTACTTTCAGATCCACAAGGCTGATTTCTCATGCCCATCACTATTTTCTTCTGGTGCAAAGAATTTGATCAAGCGCATTCTAGATCCAAAACCACTTACAGTGAGACTCTTTCCATCTATTTTCCATCATGTCTTGCCATCATCATGTTGTTTCTCATATAGTTTCTATTGTTTTTAATTATGAAAATATATTTTATTATTGAGGGTATATATCCATCCATATATAAAAGACAAAATCCCCTTATTAGGTGCATTATCACTTAAATTCTAATAAAGTTACTAGAAATTAAGGGTCTATCTAAAGAGAATAAAACACCAATCCATCCCTTAAGTGATATGATATATCACTTAAATTCTAATAAAGTTACTAGAAATTAAGGGTCTATCTAAAGAGAATAAAACACCAATCTAGGTGTGCATTATCATTTTCAGTCATGTACTATAAGCAGTTTGAGGTTGCTTGGTGATAAGCATTGAATCCAAATTAGATCTTAAATTATGAACAGAAGGATTTCCCCTAAATTATCTAACAAAACTCACACCAAAACTTATATCTGGACGAGTGTGAGCTAAATAAACAAGTTTGCTGGCTAGATAATAAAGTCCACCTACCATCCCTTATTGTCTTCCATTTTACAAGTCTGAGGCATTAACTTGGTATTAGGATCTATACTATAGGAGTCTCAACTGGTTCGCAACCACTCAACCCAGTTCTCTCGTAGTAGGTGTTGAACATATTTTCATTGAGACAGAGTGATTTATTCCTCTAATTAGAGATAAGATAAACCACATAAATCTGAATGATAATTACTGAAAATTCAGGGTCTATCTAAACAAATATAAAGCATATAAATCAATCCTATAATTTAGGAACTATAACATTATCTAAAGCCTGGATTGAATTTCCACAATTCCTTACACAAATTCCTGTATTATTAGCATAGATATCATGATCAACCCATTTTGTTTTTAAGCCATGTTTGGTCTGTTTCAGCGGATGACAGTTCCTGAAATCTTATCACATGAATGGTTCAAAAAGAATTACATGCCACCATCTTTTGAGCAGGAAGAAGGTATCAATGTTGACGACATAGATGCCGCATTTGATGGCAATGAGGTAAGCTATTTATTCTCTGTTCTGCGGATTTGAATTGTATTTTCAGCTATCAATGTATGCATGGTAACTAATCCTATGAAGCCATGGAAGATATAAAGTTCTTGACCTAGAAAATCCTACTTTGAAACTGTTTGGTGATTTTAAAATTGTTGTAGTAACTAAATTTAACATGAGAAATGTCTCACCTGACAAATTTCTAATACAACTGCAGGAGCATCTTGTGACTGAAAGGAAGGAGAAACCTGTATCTATGAATGCATTTGAGCTCATTTCCAGATCTCAAAGTTTCAATCTTGACAATTTATTTGAGAAACAAATGGTACGTGAGCTGAATTATCTGTGCATGGTATCCTTCGGTGCATTATGTGATGGCCTTTCCAAATGGTGTTGCTTTTTATCTAGGTTGAGTAATATAGGTTTGCGAACCTTGTTGTCTAATTGTATGATATCTTAGTCCCCCTTGCAGATGACTGAAAATTGAAGCAATAATAATAATAAAGGAACTTTTGAGATTCTTACAGGCTTTTTTCATACTTTGCGTTGAAACTATCTTGGGACATGTATTGGGAACTCATTCTCTTGCCTTTCAATTGAAGGATTTGAGTGGTCTTGTTAAGCGGGAAACACGGTTTGCATCGAAATGTCCGGCCAATGAGATTATGTCTAAGATTGAAGAGGCTGCAAAACCATTGGGTTTCAATGTTCACAAGAGGAACTATAAGGTACTCTTTTGAATCTTATATTCATGTTAAATATTCAAACAGAGATTATGTTTGAATATATAATCAACACCTTTGATGAACCAGTTCAATAAATCCAATTCAATCTATGATCTGAATTAACATGGTTCCTAATCCTAGAGCCAGACTTAAAGCTAAAATCTTCATAAATTTGGGGGAAACTCATATGTAATAATGTCTTAAAACTATTACAGATGAGGTTACAAGGTGATAAAACTGGAAGAAAGGGCCATCTTTCGGTGGCTACCGAGGTACTTTCTCTCACAACTAGATCAAGATATGTTTAATCTGGATTAATTAGCAACCCTCTTCACCCCACCACGAACCTAACCTACACACTAACCGGGAATATAACAAGTTTTTATGCTTTACAAAAAAAATAAAAAATTGTTAGATAATGCCCTCGGAAGCTGTTTCGTGTTTTTAGTGTTGAAATGCAAATATCGTTGGATTTTGAGCTCATATTTTATTAGAGTTTATATATTGAAATGGACTTTAAGTCTTTATTGGACTTAGAAGTAATAGTATAGTCTTTTGAATTTTGATGTACTCCTATAAATAGAGACATTGTAACCTATGGTTACTTGGACCACTATTTCATGAAAAATCAATAAAATGGACGACTCCCCGAGGATATAGCCATTGTTGGCCGAACCTCGTTATATCTTGTGTTCTTTATTATTTTTTACCATTATATCTTTATATCTTCTGATAATATCTTGTGTTCTTTATTATTTTTTACCATTATATCTTTATATCTTCTGATAGGATCGGCTTTATCGATAGAGACGGGGTCTGACTAAGGATGAGGCTTATGAAAAACAGTTTGAAAGAAATCCTTTTAGGAATTTAATTCGCTTTCTATTTTACGCAAACTTGTGTAAACACTTGAAACGGATTCAAGGCGGAATTGTTTACTTGGGTTTGAAACACAAGATGAAATATGAAAAGATAACAGAAATGAAGAACACAACAGTTTGTTTATGGATGTTCAGAGAAACTCTCATACGTCACCCTTCTTCCAACCACCGGAAGGATTCACTATAATATGATTAGAATCAAATACACTTTACACACACTTAGCTCACTATTGAACAAAACACTTTCTGTTCAATTACAAGATGAAGAATATCACTCAGCTAAATGTGTTTTGATTCTAGCTCTCTCTATCGATTCACACACGGTACAATCAGAAAGAAGCTTCACAGAATAAGTAGTAAGCAAGATGATTGAGTAATTTCTCTCTCTGAAAAATCAGATTGCTTGTTCGTTCGACTTGTTAATGCTTGAAAACCGATGCTTCGTCCGTTGTCCTTAAGATTGGTTAAATACAGAGCAGGAGCTAACGGTCGAATCTTCAAGAATGATACGTGGCACTCTTCCATTGGAAAGCCTCCATTGTACACAGCAGGTTCTAAGCAAAAGGATCGTGGCCGTACAGAACTGGTAGTGCGCCGAATATTCCATCAGTGATGTACCTACAAAACGGGTAATGTGAAGAAAATTCTCTTATGTGGCATTCCTTGATTGGATGCGTATAGCTGCTGTACTAATCTTCACTAGAAAGTGGAGTAGGAGTAGGGTACAGCTATAGCACGTGGGTAGGAGAAATGCTAGATTCAAGCGTACTGTTTAAACTGAGCATTAGACGTATTTTAGTTAGTCAGATTATGAAAATCAGTCTAATGAAATAAGTCATCTTCTTCTAACAGAAAAACGTCTATTAAACCGCCTAGTCTAATAGAATTAGACTCGCGTCTAATTTCAATAATCATTAGACTGACACGTCTAATTCCACTAAGTTAGACTGCACGTCTAATTCCGGTTCTACCCCAGACTTGTCTGAAGGAGTTAGACGCACGTCTAATTTTCATTAATTAGACTACCCGTCTAATTATTCAATAACCATTAGACTGGCACGTCTAACTCCACTGAGTTAGACTGCACGTCTAATTACAAATATATTAGACTACACGTCTAACTCCGATGAGTTAGACTGTACGTCTAATTCTATTAGACTTACGTCTAATTCCGTGTGTTCATTAGACCATCCGTCTAATTCTTTATATCTATTAGACTACATGTCTAACTCCGATGAGTTAGACTGTACGTCTAATTCTATTAGACTTACGTCTAATTCCGTGTATTCATTAGACTTGCGTCTAATTCTACTGTACGTCTAATTCATTCAAATGAAAATCAAAATCGGTCTAATGACCCTCATTACATCCAAGTTTTATTACATATTGTCTCAATACACCTGTATCAAAACTAATAAGTTATTTTATCATCAAAATATCAGTGGTTAAATTATTTCAACACTTAGTCAAAATAATTTGACCCAACATCTTCTTTTATCGTGTGTTTAGATTAGATTTTTTCTCAACAAGTGATATCAAATCATGTTTTGAGAATGTTTAGCCTAATCTATTTGTGAAGATATGACGGAAACCTAACCACCAGTGTTAACATACAAATACCATCCTTACCGGGAAATTTGAAAAATGTCCCTATTAAGAGGTGAAATTTGAAAAATAACCAAAAGTTAATAATGTTTGAAAAAACGATATTTTGAACTTGTGAAATGTCAATATTGTCTTGTGCGTGACACGGATATGTATAGTGTGTCACACGAAATATGTATAATGCGTGACGCGTATTGTATAGTGCGTCACGCAAATTGTATAGTTCGTCACAAATTGTATAGTGCGATGCAAAGCGTGTTAGCACGCCAAACTCTGATTAAAATTTATAAGTGTGTGAAGAGAAATCCTACCCACACTTTGAAGATTTCATCTCTCGTTGTCTCCATCTCTAGTTGCTCATCATCACTACTTCATCGACTCATCCATCAAAACTCGTCTCATACTCACCTGAATAATCTAGACGAGGTTTGAAAAACCGACAATACGAGTTTTAATGGATGAGTCGAGTCAGCAGTGATGATGAACAACTAGATACGGAGACGACGAGAGATGAAATCTTCAAAGTGTGGGTAGGGTTTCTCGTCACGCACTTATGCATTTTAATTAGAGTTTGGCGTGCAAACACGCGTTCCGTCATACTATACAATTTTCATGATGCACTATACAATTCGTGTGACACACTATACATATTTCGCGTGACGCACTATATATATTTGCGTATTGCACTATATATATTCGTGTGACGCATAGGACAATATGGACATTTCATAGACTCAAAATATAATTTTTGCAAATATTATTAACCTTGAGTTATTTTTCAAATTTCACCTCTTATGGTTATCATTTTGTCAATTTTTCCTCCCACCTCATCCTTAGTCAAATAACGAAAAAACCTCTCAAACGGGAAAGTTTGAATTAAATACCATCGTGGCGGATTAAATTGACATCCTTTATCAGGAATTTATGAAAAAGTACATCAAACAACCCACAATAATCAGCTTAAGAGATCAAAATGTCACGGGTTCGGTTCCATCTAAAAACACTTTAAGTTAAGTGGGAGACCATGGCTGTGGGGGTGTCATGCTAATTCTCCTTTATTAAAAAAAAATAGTCATAACTTATCACAACAATTCTAACTGGTTTCCGATCTGATTAGTTGCAACAATCAACACAACAGAATTAACTCAGTAGTGGACCTAGAAAAAAATGAATATAACATCTAATTAGTTGCAACAATCAACACAACAGAATTAACTCAGTAGTGGACCTAGAAAAAAATGAATATAACATCTAACCGAACTATGTTTATTAATTAGAAAACAGAACATGATTACTAGAAATATATTTGGCAATTAACAATTCTTATTGAAACTCCTCTTTCTTCATGTCAGTCTCATTCTTTAATTGAGTTGTTTGTCAGAAGGAATTAACACAGGCATAAGAACGATTCTCTAGTACAGACTACTCTCACATAATCAGAATTGAGATGACGAGATGAGAGAGTTTTAGGAGGGAATAGAACTTCAAACCTTAACAACTCACTATCTATTTATTATATTACTCTATCACTAACCATCCTTCCTCATAATTACTCCACTTCAACTTCAACTGTAAATAGGTCTCTTAAAATATGGAAATGAGACGAACATGATACTAGGACTGATGCATATAAATTAAATCTTTTATCATGCTTTTGAAGCTTCAAACGCATCTCTTTTAGCTCATCTTCCTTTCCTGTTTCCATCATTCTTAATAGCTCCACAACTTGCATTCAACCAAGACCTTTTTAAGCACCTTCAGTTCTTTTCCTAATAAAGATAAAATAGTGAGCCAAATAGGCTATAGTCTTTATTGCCATTTGAATCACAATCAAACAAGCCTTGGTAACTTGGTAAATTTTTTTTGGGAAACAACATAATGTCATTTATTAAAAAAAAAACCCAAAGTGGGAGAATACAAGAGTTTGAAAAATATCAAAACAACCTTCACCAAATTATTGATTGAAATGAAATTGACATGAAATGAAAAAAAAAATTGAAGTTAAATTAATATTTTTGAGGGTTATTAGCCATTCAATTCCTAAAATAATATCATATTTAGGAATGGATAAAATCTTGACATTAATAGTAAATCTTAAGCCTTTATCTATCCATCTAATCAACAACTAATGTCCATTAGTCAATGTCACCACTAGTATACTTGTCTAGAAACTGCCTAACAACTTATTTTTGAGCTCTTGAATTGACAAAATTGTATCTGATGTCTTTAAACTTCGATAGCTAATAGTGATCCTTCTTGCATTACCACTTTCATAAACGGTTCTTGTTGTCATTCCTCATAACTATCCATGCCAACAACTCGATACATATTGTGAATGAATTGACCTTACATTTATGTCCATAGTCCCACTTATCGTCACAATACAAACATTGATTTAGAAGAAATTTTCTCTTTCTCTTCTCATCATTTGTCATTCTGAATAAAATTTATTGGATTGGAAGTAGTAGTTGCGGCTCGATTACAAGGTCCTCTCTGACATTATTGGAATTGTTAGCCGCTTATCACGGCCCATTCAATGGGGTGAACAAAGCCTAAAAAGATGTCAAGCCTTAATGCAGATTCTCTAGAAAGTTTTAGGTTTTTGTAGTCTTTTCCCTTTATGTGGAACTCTCTAAAATTTTTTAGGAGTTCCTAATTCTAGGTAGATGATAGAACTCTTTAGAATTCTCTAAGAGTTCATAACTCTAGGTTGATAGTAGAACTCTCTAGAAAACCCTAAGATAAGGATATTCATCCACTTGTATAGCAACAAATAATACAACTTCATATTCTCCAAGCTCTTTCTCTCTCAAAGTGTTCATTCTTCTTGCATCTTCTAATAAGTTGACTATCTAATATTAAAGTAATCTAGATTAGTGCCGCACAGAATAAAGAGTTATTCGGTGACCGAGTTTCTGCATGTGAAAAGTGGTATTAAAGCCAAAGTGGTATCATAGAAAAAGTGGTAGTGTATCCTCGTTTGTGCTTCCACATACAAGAGAAGATCGTGCTAAAAAGAGATGGATTCAAGATCCAAAGTCACAAAGGGCGAATAGAAGGACAAGGGGTTCAAGAGGGGCAAGTCCTTCGAGAGATGTGCCGACATGGAAGCGCGGGTGACCCAGTTTGAGGAAGGCATGTGCGAGCACTAGGAGTCTCGAGGTGTTGAGCGCGGTGGCTAATAGGGTGACGGTGTTGGATGAGGCAGGCGAAAAGTTGGAGAATGAAGTAATGAGAATCATTAACAATTCGAATCGTAGCATTCAGGACGAAGTGCTTGGATCAGTTCGAGGTGAGGTTAATGATATCATTAATGTAGTGCTCGGGACAATATTAGAAGTCCATGCGATGATCAGCACCCTCCAAAAGGAAATGTTGGGGAGGTTCGAATCAATGGAAGGTCAGATTGGGGGGAATGGAGGGGAACTTCGAGGTGTGGCACCTCATCGGATGGATGTTCCCAAGCCAACTCCGTTCAAGGGTTCGAGGAATTCAAGGGAAGTTGAGGACATGGAACGGTATTTTCGGGTATCAAACATATTTGATGATTGTACCAAGCTGGAAACAACACATTTCTTTCTAAAAGAGATTGTACTACTGTAGTGGAGGAGGCGTGAAGTAGACATTGAACGAGTTACGTTGAAGATGGAAACGTGGGAAGATTTCAAGACCGAATACAAGCGCCAATTTCTTCCTAGAGAACGCCGATTTTGAGGTTCGGAAGAGGTTAGTCACTTTGCGCATAATAAGACCATCAAAAAGTATGTGAAGAAGTTCAAAAATTGATGTTTGAGTTACTTAGTTTAACGGAATAAGAGTCTTTGTTCGCATTTGTTAATGGGCTAAAAACTTAGCCACATTTAGAGTTGCAAAGGGCTAAGGTGCAGAACATCTCTGAGGCAATTGCGGTTGCGGAGAGGCTGATCGAGCTCAAGGTGTCTGTGGACATGCCGAAATTCAACAAAGATGATGAGGAGAAAGGTGGGGGAGACCGCCTACCCAAGAAGTGACATCCACAAACAACTCGAGAGGCAAGTCGATGAATCGAGTAAGCCAAGAGTTTTTCATATTTGTGGTGTTATAATCACATAAAGTTTATGTTCCCGTTTAAGGGGAAAATGTTGCAGCAGTTAAAGGAGGAATTGAGTCCTCCGAGGAAGAGGAAAAGACTCAAATTAGATCCCTAAGACTATTCAATACTGTGAAGGCTAGTGTTACAGAGCCGATCAAGGGAACAAAGAGGGACTCGATGTTCGTGGAAATCTTGATCGGAGAAGGTGAATCAAAGAACTAGTTGATACTAGAGGTACTCATAACTTCATGCGTGAATGAGTGGCTAAGGCGTTGGGTCTTTGCATCAACCCAACGAGGGGGACGATTAAGTCCGTGAATACAATGGCCAAGCCAATGGTCAGGGAGTTTAAGGAAATGCACACCAAGATCAGAGACTGGAAGGGAACAATCTTGTTTACGTTAGTCCCTATAGATGACTACGATGTAGCGTAGGGACTACAATGGTTTGATCATGTACGCGTTTGTATAGTTCTTAATTTTGATTATTTAATCATTTTGGATCACGAAAAGACTAGCGTGATACCAACAAGAAGAAAATTAGAGGGAATGGGCATGTTCTCAACAATGCGATTCAGTCGATGTCGCAAATGTGGTAAAGAGACATATGTCAAATTTTCAATGACAGATGATGCAGATGAATCCAAGGGAAAATGAGAAGTACCCGAGGAAGTCCAGATAGCATGCGTGGAGGCTTTCGAGGGGCTCAAGGCCAAAGGCACCAAAAAACGTCAACTCCACAAAGTTTGGTCATAGGTTTTTGTCGGTCAAAGTCTGTTTGCCTTCACTCTCACGAAATCCTTAGAAGATGAAGCAAATCATGCCCGGGCATCTTTGGACAAAGCCACCAAGAAGATGAAGAAATGGACAGATATGAAGAGGCGTGCAATCGAGTTTAAGGAAGGGTACCAGTAATGGGAAAATTAACCCTCAACAATTTAAGTCTCTGCAATTTGTGCACAAGAGAATTGTACGCAGATATGAGAGACCGTTTAAAATCGAGACGTATTGGAAATGTCTCATATCAGTCGGAACTGACTGCCCTAAATCTAACCAAGTACCAGTCCAAGGTCGAGCCGAGAACGACCATGACTTAGGTGAGGGAGAATGTCACGGCCCATTCAATGGTGTGACCAAAGCCGAAAAAGATGTCAAGCCTTGATGCAGATTCTCTAGAAAGTTCTAGGTTTTTGTAGTCTTTCCCTTTTATGGAACTCTCAACAATTCTTTAGAAGTTTCTAGTTCTAAGTAGATGATAGAACTCTTCAGAAATTCTCTAGGAGTTCATAACTCTAAGTAAATAGTAGAACTCTTTAAAAAATCCTAGGATAAGGAGGATCTAGAAAGATCCATCCACTTGTATATAAACAAGTCTTGTACAACCTGTAGACACACCACACACTATTTCCTAAATAATATATAATACAACTTCATATTCTTCAAGCTCTTTCTTTCTCAAAATGTTCATTTTTCTTGCATCTTTTAATAGGCTGACTAGCTAGTATTGAGGCAATCTAGACTAGTGCCACACAAGACGGGGAGTTATTCGGTGACCGAGTTTCTGCTCTATTATAGGTTCCACTAGTATTAGTTTTGCTTCTAAATGACTTATTTCTTGGATTCGGTAATAACAGACTTTCCTTTGTTGGCCAATATTCCTGAAGTTTGATTAGTTCTTTCTCGGGACTTAACCATTCCCATAGCATCTGCAAGTGAATCTGCTTTCCGTATTTGAATTGGATTCACAATTGTTTTTCTTTCAATTCATTGACATATCCTTTGACATGAATATTCTTTTGTTAACAATTTTTCTATCACATTAAGGTATTTTTGTACAGAATTCCTTGACAGATGCCATTTATTTCAGGACTTTCCACTCATCAAATGGATCATCAAATTCACTTAAACCAAATTCTTTCAATACTAGCTCCTTCAGTTCATTCCAGGTCATAGCTCGTCTTGGAAGTAGATGTTGCAGATGAGAATTAAACCAACATCATCCCCACCCGGTCAAACGTGCGTAAGCATATTCACTCTTCGACTCTTCCAATGTACGATGCACTTGAAAGAAATCTCCACACTATAAATTCAATCGTTTTCGGAAAATCCATCTTCGAAAGTCTGGTCGGAGGTTGATGTGCATGCTCTCGGTAATCACGGTCATCATTGTGATATCAGCAATGTCAATTATGGTCTCCTCTTTGGCGATCTCGCTGATTGTCTCCTCTCACTTCATCACCCTCGGCACCTCATCTTCTTGATTCCTAATTATTCATCCTAACGTTGGACTTAGTCTACCAATCGCATCACTCGTCGAAATTCAAAACCATCATCACCTTGATCCGATCAAATCGAGCATCCTGTGCAAAAGACGCTCATCTTGCGCTTGACTACTCCTGCGAATTTCATTATGTCTTAATCTATACGTGTTTCCACTATGATTGTCAAGATCGAGCTCTCGTATAAGCTAAGAATTAGAATCAACAATTAAGTTTTTATTAGGGATTATACCTTGAAAAAGAATGATAGAGTGTGAGTTGAGATAGAAGAATCAACAATTTTATGATTAAAAATGAAGAGAAACTGTTAGAACACAAATAACATTGAACTATTAGGTAAGAGAACATCTACTATAATCTCTACGTAACACTACGTTGATATGTCTGAATAGCTTTCACTTTACAATGTGCTTGATGTGCTTCCTTCTTTAAAGATACTACTGATATCTTCCCGAAATCAGGTGTTTGAAGTGGCTCCTTCACTACACATGGTAGAGCTTAGAAAAACTGGAGGTGACACACTTGAGTTTCACAAGGTAAGTTATATTTACCACTTTTAATACTTTGAATGAGAGTTAAATAACCACCAAATTAAAAGAATTTTGCTATTTTTTTATTTGTTATGAAACTGTAGTTCTACAAGAGCTTCTCTTCAGGATTGAAAGATGTTGTCTGGGACACCCAATCTAAAGATGAAGATACAACCAGTTGATATTTCCTTGAGGTGGTGTGCCTCAGTTTTAATTTTCAGGTGTTTATTACCAAATGGATTTGGAGTTCATATTTTACATATTTGATTATGGTGAATGTTTATTATTCATTGTTTAGTTTTTGTCCCATTTTGCAGGTATAAGTACTTGTGTTTAAAGTCTTCTGGCATTGTTTGTCTGAAAGTTGAAGAAGAAAACCTTACTTAGATGCAGGACCCAATGTTAAGACTTTCTTGCAAAATCTAGTAGTTAAAGACTGTCTAAACTGTCTATCATCACTAAGTATAGGCTAAACTGTCTATCATCACTATGGTATATGATGGCAAACTTCTTCTCATCGGGAAGATTTCCTTAACTGATGATACACACCTTCCTTATTAGATGATAAACTGTGTTACTAGATTTATTTTTAAAGACAGTAACAACTAATTACATTGGCATCTTGGAAGGAAGGTGGTGGCAAAAATGAAGTATTATCATTTTTTTTTCTAATATTTATGAGTGGGATAAGAGAATTATGGAAGGGAATGAGAGAGAATGATGTGTTATCATTTTATAACTGAAGAAAGAAAAAAAAATGTGAAAAAAAGAGAAAATGACAAATTTTACTATTTTTTCAACCAAATTTCGTCACATTATTATTTTTTTCATTCATTTTTCTAAGTTATCTCTTTCAATTATAAGGATAGGACATTTGAAAGAGGGAATAACGTGTTACAATCTGATTGACTGAAAAAATAAATTATTTTTTTTTTTCTCAAATTTTTTCAGTTAATGACATACTTAAACTAAATTGTGTGATGAATGTTAGACATTGCATTGTCCGTGGGTTTTAGCCCATGATCTTGTATTTGTAAACACATGATTGCAATCATTCAATAAACAAGTGTCATCCCTTTTAAATGATACAATTTATGCATAAAAGGGTATATATAGGGTGACCAATTTTGCAAATAGGGAAAAATCCAATAGGGTGAGCTTCAATTTTTTTAGAAAATTATATATGAAATGTGTAAATTTACAAAAACTTTTATTTCTATTTTAGAAAATTAAAGAAATAAATATGTAATTAAATAAAATAAAATTAAAATTTATGAAATTATGTCATATTCTTAGTTTTTTTTTGGATGGGCTTGAGCCTATTTCATCCCTAACTTAAAGAGAAATGTGATGAAATGGCCCCCATAACAGGGGAAATTCCAAAAAGGGCACGCGTCTGTTAATGTTGGCAAAAAGGGCCCTTTTGTCCTGCGAAATGTCAGAAATACCCCTCGGGCGCCAGATTTTACGCTCATTGACGCGAATTGTCATTCACGCGATTTAGATTAAATCGCGTGATTTCATTCACGCGTTTTAGATAAAACGCGTGAATGGCAATTCGCGTTTTTCAATTTACGTGAATTCCCATCCACGCGTTTCATCTAAAACGCGTTGATGAACTCACGCGTTTTTAGATGAAACGCGTGGATGGTAATTCGCGTCTTTAGTCTTATATATAATTTTTCGGCCCTAATTTAAAACAAAACCTCCCCGATTCTCCCTCCCACCCCGACTTCCAAAACCACGTCTTCTCAACTGCCGACTTCCTTCAACATCGATCAAGATCATCGTTCCTCAACATCGTTCCTCGTCCAACATCATCGACTTTCCACCGTCTATTCGACATCATCGTCTTTTTCCACCGTCTCTTCGACATATTCCGGTGAGTTCAGGGCTTTAAGGGTTAGGGTTAGGTTTTGGAAGTGTATTATGTCGTTTATATTGATTTATATTGATGTATTTAGGGTTTAGGGTTTGGTTCTGTTTCGTTTATGTGTGTAAATGCTTTTAGGGTATATGACGAGTATTGTATCAGTGTTCTTATTCTGCATGCATGCATTTCACGTTTATTCATTCATTTCTCGTTTAAGAAATGACATTTTCGTGTTTGTTATGTGCTTGTGAAGAAATGGTATTTTTGTGTTTTCTTTGACTGTGTAGGCTTAGGGTTTAACTTTTGCTGCTTTACTGCATAATTTTCGTCTGTTCTTATTCTACTTTACTGCTTTACGTTTAATAGAATGCCAATGAGACAGGATGAGTTGTTGATTTAAGAAATGACACATCATATGCTTAATGTATTTAGAACTGTCCATTACTGCACCTTAATGTATTACTGCACCTTTACTGCACCTTAATGTATTAAGAAATTTGCAAGCATTTCTCAATGGTTAATTCGATTTGCTTATTCCCATCTAGTTCCTTGTTTTGTAGATGGAGTCCACTATAATACCCGAGTTTGCTGGGAGGGTATCTTGGAAAACTAATATGGGAAATATTGCGGCCAAGTTTGCGAAGATGAATCTAACTGAAAGGGTAGAGGAAACTCAATTCAGATTCTTATTCAAAGGGCACCCGTTACTGCGTTTCTCAGGAACGATTATACACCACATGCTCCTCAGGAAGTCCAGCTCAAATTCTATGGAGATGAAGTTCCTTGTGAATGGAGAAGAGCTGTGCTTCGGGATGAGGGAGTTTGCATTGGTTACAGGTCTCAATTTTGGGAGATTCCCTGCGGAGCAAACAATTTTCAATCAGGTTGAAGAATCTCCAACTTTGGTTCTTAAATATTTTAAACATATTCCACTTATTAGAATAGCAGACCTTTATTCAAAATTCCTGTCCTGCTCTGATAGGGAAGATGCATGGAAATTGGGGCTGGTATACCTTGTTTCCCATTATCCCCTTGACCCGAAGAGGATAATAAATATGAAACTCTTCAGCATGATCGATGACATCGACACCTTCCTCAATTTTCCATGGGGAAAGGTGTCCTTTAAAGCAACCATCAAGGGTTTGACCAAAGACCTTGATCGCTACAGGAAGTTATATCTACAGAAGAAGAATGCCGCCTTGGGGAAGAAGAACAAAGACAAAGATGTCGATGTTTCTTATACCGTATATGGGTTCGCACTAGCCTTACAAGTGTGCACTTATGAGGTGATCCAAACGTTTGTCCCCAATCTTGCAATTAAAACGACGCTTCAAACGGAAGAGCCTGTCTGCCCAAGGATAATATAGTACAAATCAAAGAGGAAGAGCACTGCCTCTGATCTTCACACTGCCCTGCAAGGCAAGATTGTTAAGAAAATGGAATTGTCTGAAGAAGAGAAGATCTTATATGCTAGGGATGACTTTGAAGATATGGGAGGTAATGTTTATGATGTCTTTTTTGATCTTGACTGCAGAAAGAAGAAATTTGGAGATATTGACGATGGAGTTCCTCATAAAAAAACTGTCATGAGGAAGAAAAGACAAATTACTCCAGCCAAAGCCAAACCTTCCACGAGAAGAACAACCCGCAACCCTACCCCCAGCACCAGCAACTCTTATTCTGTCGAGAGCGCCACGAGTAGAAAAGACGAAGACGAAGAATCCTCTCCCCCAACTCCAACAACAACAACTCCCCAGGATAGATGTAGATTGGATGAACTTTCGAAGGAGCTAAATGAATTCAAAACTAAAATGAGAAACGAAATAATTCTCATCAAAACTGAAATGAGAAATGAAATAATTCTCATTAAACGGATGTTAAACCAACTACAACAAGACTTTGGCATATTATCAGCCACACAAGGGGAGAAAAATAAGGAGAATGATGAAGAAAAGGACGAGGAAGATTTTGAGGTGAACACTGAGGTATGAGTTTGAATGATGATAAATTTCGTGCATTTGGCATTTCTTGCATTTGGTCTAATTAAAGGATTTTTTCTTTTTTGTAGGATGGGAAGGTAGACAATGTTGTGCTGATTTTGGAGAAAGACAATGTTGGGCTTGTGGAGGAGAATGAAGTTGATGTATGTATTTCTTGCATTTCTTGCATTTCTTGCATTTGGTGCATTTCTCGCATTTGGTGCATTTCTTGCATTTGGTGCATTTCTTGCATTTGGTGCATTTCTCGCACTTTGCATATTTCTTACATTTGGACTAATTGAAGACTTTTCTGTTTTTTGTAGAATGGACAGGAGGAAGAAATTGTTGGGCTCTTGGAGAAAGACAATGTTGTGCTTGGGGAGGACAATGAAAATGAAGATCATGATTTGTTGAACGAAAAAAATATCGAGGTATGCATTTCTTGCATTTGGTGCATTTCTCGCACTTTGCATATTTCTTGCATTTGGACTAATTGAAGGCTTTTCTGTTTTTTGTAGGATGCGCCGTTGTTGGAGACGGACAATGTTGGGTCTGTGGAGGAGATGACAGATGAAGATGGTGAATTGAATATCGAGGTATGCATTTCTTGCATTTGGTGCATTTCTTGCATTTGGTGCATTTCTTGCATTTGGTGCATTTCTCGCACTTTGCATATTTCTTGCATTTGGACTAATTGAAGGCTTTTCTATTTTTTGTAGGATGGGCCGTTGTTGGAGATAGACAATGTTGGGACTTTGGAGGAGAAGACAGATGAAGATGGTGAATTGAATATTGAGGATGGGCTTTTGTTGGAGATAGACCCTGGGAATGTTGAGGAGGCTGATGTGGTTGATGGGAAATCCGATGGTGGGAATGTTGAGGAAGCTGTGGAGGAGCAGGTGGAGAAGCAGGTGGAGGAGGAGGTGGAAGAGAAGGTGGAAGAGAAGGTGGAGGATAATGAAGATGAGGTATGCATTTCTTGCATTTGGTGCATTTCTCGCAGTTTGCCTATTTCTTGCATTTGGACTAATTGAAGACTTTTATGTTCTTTTTTTTTTTTTTTAGGATGGGCTTTTGTTGGAGAAAGACCCTGGGAATGTTGAGGAGGCTGATGTGGTTGATGGGAAATCCGATGGTGGGAATGTTGAGGAAGCTGTGGAGGAGCAGGTGGAGAAGCAGGTGGAGGAGCAGGTGGAAGAGAAGGTGGCAGAGAAGGTGGAAGAGAAGGTGGAGGATAATGAAGATGAGGTATGCATTTCTTGCATTTGGTGCATTTCTCGCAGTTTTCCTATTTCTTGCATTTGGACTAATTGAAGACTTTTCTGTTTTTTGTAGGATGGGCTTTTATTGGAGAAAGACCCTGAGAATGTTGAGGAGGCTGATGTGGAGGAGAAGGTGGAAGAGAAGGTGGAAGAGAAGGTGGAAGAGAAGGTGGAGGATAATGAAGATGAGGTGGAAGATGAGGTGGACGATGATTTCGTTGTGCAGAGGGGTAGGAAGGGGGTGCAGAGGGGTAGGAAGGAGGTGCAGAGGGGTAGGAAGGGGGTGCAGAGGGGTAGTGAGGTAGTGCAGAGGGGTAGTAAGGTGGTGTAGAGGGGTAGGAAGGTGGTGCAGAAGAAGGTGGACGATCATTTCGTTGTGCAGAAGAAGGAAGAGAAGAAGGAGGACAAGCAGATAGATGAGGATGCGGTGGTACTGGAAGATGCATCCCACGTCCTATTTAAGAGAAAGAGGACGGCATCGAAAGCTGTACTTAGTCCCTACATCGTCCCTCGTCCAAGAAAGAAGACGATTGTTTTCGATCCTATGTCGACTTGTAATGAGCAACTGAGGAAAGAGTTCAAGAAAGAATTTGCGAAAGGGGCTAAATTTAAAGACATCCAACTCTCTGATGGCACTGTAGACCTTAAGTTCTTCACTACAATTCTGAGGTTAAATAGGTGGCTAACTGATGTGGAGATGAATGCCGCAATTTGTCTGCTAAGAGCAAGAGCATTCGCCTACCCTAAGACGTACCCGGCGGATTTCACCATCTTAGATTGCCAGTTTGGCCCTTTGATTACTTCATACTATGACGATTTTGTTGCTGACTCGGTTGATCCAGAAAAACCAGCTGGCCATACTTTCGCTGAAATCATTTACCACTACTACTGGGTAGAGAAGATAAACATATGCCTAGTTAGAGCAGTGTTGATGTTATTTACTTCCCCCTCAACCTCAACAACCTACACTGGGTACTGTGTGTTATTCGATTGCAAGAATGGAGAATTGATGTTTATGATTGCGATCAGACAATTTACAATGACGACGAATTTGGAAAATCCATGAAAGCCATTTGTGAGATGTTGCCGCCCTTCCTTCATAAAGCAATGTCTGAAGTTGAAATGGCCAGGTATCCTAACATGAGAAATGAAAAACAGCACACAAGGCATTGGCGATGCTTGGGTGTCTATCAGATACGAACACGAGATCATCAACCAATCCAATTGCATCTCTAAGTTTTTGCATGAAATAAGTCCAGGAGTTGTTATTCTCCGAATCAACAACGCCGAATGCAACAGGATAGAGTTGTTCATTCGCATCTAATGCTATCGCCACCAATAGCTGACCTCCAACCTTGTGCTTAAGAAAACTGGCATCGACGCACAATACTGGACGACAACAGTTTTTGAAACCCCTAATTGAGCAGCCTAAGGACATGAACATATACCTGAAATGACAATGCTCATCCGTCTGGATGTCTGTTATGGTACCCTAAAATAAACATACCCATTTTGAGAACAAAGAGTAGTGGGTCAGCTACTGCTGCTCGTGGTCGAGTTCTTCAGGGGAGGGTCTCGTGGTGTCGTCGTAGTCGTCAGCTGCTGCTGCTCGTGGTCGAGTTCTTCAGGGGAGGGTCGAGTCGGAGTGGCGAAAGCGAGAGAAGAGAGAAGGGGAAATTAGTGATTCGTGGTTTTGTTATAAATTAGGGCACAAAAATATTATATACGATGAAAGACGAGAATTGAAATTCACGCGTTTCATCTAAAACGCGTGAATAAACTCACGCATTTTAGATGAAACGCGTGAATGCATTTTACGTTAATTGAAAGACGAAGAATGCCATTCACGCATTTCATCTATAATGCGTGAGTTTATTCACGCGTTTTATATGAAACGCGTGAATAACAACATTGTTCCTTGATTATTCCTTGTTCCTTGTTGTTTGAGTTATGTTGTAAACAAAGAAAGCGAATATGCGTGATTATACACAATACGCGTGAGTTATGTTGGATTGTTCTAAATAAGCATAAGTTATTATATTGTTAACAAAAGTAATAAACCATAAATAGAAGAATATTCAGTAATATAAACCACCATAAATCATAAATATCCAAATTAAGTATTGTTATAAACCATAAATATCATAAATATCATAAATAAACCATAAATAGAAGAACAATAAGTCTAAACAACTCCATATTAAGTAAGCAAATGCTGCAAATCACAAGCAGCAACAGATTGAAGAAACTTTGTATGAGGAACAAGATGTTCATCCAATATCCATGACATAGCAGCCGCTGTCTCATAAAGCCAATTGTTGGGAAGAACATCAAAATCCTTTTCAATTGGTCGACACCTGCTGTATATCTCGAAATATACTATTATAGTTTTCGCATCCCTTGGCTCAGCAAATGGATAATCTGGATTATCCGATTCTTTAATACTACCACCTCCAGCAACTATTAACTCAATGAGATCCTGTTTGTAAAGTGGGATGAAATTCCCTATAAATATAAAAATGTAACCATCGAACAGTTTCGAACGCTGAAAAACAAACAAAGAAAATAATTTCGGTTATCAAGCAAAATAATAAAAGTACAGATAGGAGGAATACGACCAAACTCACATTATTCAACAACAGAAGTCTGCCTTTTCTAGGACCACCTTGGGCTCCATGATTATCATGTCTAACCTCATAAGGTTCCTCATCAACACAATTTTGGGTTTTCAATGATGATTTTATCCCTACACAAAACAATTTTTATATTAATTTAACAGACATATGTATGAAATAAATAGTGTTAACAGAGACTCACAATCAATAGTAAGGACCCATTTCCCGTTCAGAATTGCCTTCAATACTTTTTGAGTTCGGCCGCATGCACCATTGGGATCAGTGTAAGCAATAACATGGGTTACATCTTCTCTCCACTTCGGAGACACCCTTGCACCAAAAGTGCGAGCAAATTCAACTATCAACAACTGTGTAAAACAATAATATAATGATTATTACATTCAAAACTAGTTAATATGGACATAGTAGAGAGAATAAGACATACATTATTTTCAGGTGATAATTGATTGGGACATAAGGTCATAACAGTGTTTGTTGCCTGCAAATTATAAAAAAAAGGAGTTTTGTTATTAAATACATAAATATGAACATTTCAATTAAATATAACAACCATTTTATTAAATACCATTTTGTTGAACGAACTGAGAAAACCGGTTGTGGTGGCGGTCGTGGCAGCTCCTGATCTAAATACTACAATATCCATCAATATAAACAGCAGAATATACATCAATAGCTAACCATACAATATTCATGTAATTGAAAACCAACAATCAATCAGTATATATAGGAAAACCAACAATCAATCAGTATATATAGGAAACGGCATAATATACATCAAAATTAAACCCTAAACCCTAAATACACCAATATCCATGAATATAAATGGCAGAATATACATCGAAACCTAACCCTAAACCTAAATACATCAGTATATATAGGAAACGGCATAATGTACATCAAAACCAAACCCTAAACCCTAAATACACCAATATTCATGAATATAAATGGCAGAATATACATCGAAATCTAACCCTAAACCTAAATACATCAATATATATAGGAAACAACATAAAATACATCAAAACCAAACCCTAAACCTAAATACATCCATATCCATGAATATAAACGGTATAATATAAATCGAAACCTAAACCTAAACCTTAAGCCCTAAACTGACCTGATGATGTTGAAGAACGATGATGTTGGAAGGATCCCGATGATGTTGAGGAACGATGATGTTGAGGAACGATGATCTTGATGGATGTTGAAGGAAGTCGGAATGGAAAGTCGGCCGCAGTCGGAGTGGGAGGGAGAATCGGGGAGGTTTTGTTTTAAATTAGGGCCGAAAAATTATATATAAGACTAAAGACGTGAATTACCATCCACGCGTTTCATCTAAAAACGCGTGAGTTCATCAACGCGTTTTAGATGAAACGCGTGGATGGGAATTCACGTAAATTGAAAAACGCGAATTGCCATTGACGCGTTTCATCTTAAACGCGTGAATGAAATCACGCGATTTAATCTAAATCGCGTGAATGACAATTCGCGTCAATGAGCGTAAAATCTGGCGCCCGAGGGATATTTCTGACATTTCGCAGGGCAAAAGGGCCCTTTTTGCCAACATTAGCAGGCGCGGGCCCTTTTTGGAATTTCCCCTGTTATGGGGGCCATTTCATCAAATTTCCCAACTTAAATTCGCCTCTGTTTGCAACAACACAGTCATGAGAGAGTACTATAACAATGTGGAAAATCAAAGCTTATTTATTGGTAAGGATGCAGTTATAAATTGTTTTGCGTTTTTTTATTTGAACGATCTCATTTGAGGTAGTTTTTTTCGGTTTAATCGGTAGTTGATCGAGGATGAGGTAGTGATGATATTTTTGTTCTCGCCTTAAACATTAATAACACAATTAAATATATAAATTACAAATATATTTATTTTTCATATTTTATTAGAGTTTTAAGTTTATTTCTTAAAAAATGTCTGAGATTGATAAACTATTTTATGATAATATGGATCATAAATACATTTTTTTTTAACTTAATGTTTTTTCAATTTTTATAATTAGTCTAAAAAACATACCAATATTATAAATAAAAAATTAAATACAATTCAATTGGTCACAAAAATAATCACTAGCTTAAAGAAAACATAAAAGAACCCCCAACAAATTAGAGAAAAAACAATCACAGCATCTCATTAGGGGTGAATAATTGAGGGAACTTTTCTTTTTATATATTTTGTTCCGATTTAATTCACTTTTTAAATTGTAATTTGTAACCACTTATTTTAACTTTTCAATTTATAATTTTAAACCCTTGGTAATTCTTTTATCGACAGATGCTTCTTTCACATATCTACTAGTTTAGGGGCACAAGTCAGAACCTAACCGGGGTTCAAGAGTCGGAGCCTTTCCAAATTCAAACTTACATGTCTATCAATAAATTTTTGAATATTCACCTGTCAACCCTGCCATGCCAAGACTTTCTATCCAAAGTCGGGTTCAGATAATTTTAAAAAATATTCCTTTAAGAATTAATTATGCCAGATTAATATTTGTTGGTTGAGCAGGTACTAAGTCGTATTAATTAAATACCGAATTAATTATTAAAATATTGAAAAATTAAATAAAATTTGTATCATATTTTAAAAAAGTTCACTATAAAAAGGTCATTTCTAATGCATTAAACAAAGATTTTACTTAACTTTAATTTTTTTTGGTTGATTCTTCGTTAATTAATTCTCATACTGCATTAAAAGATGATTCTCGCTCTCTAATTACTTCAATCTAATCTTCAATAATTAGATTTAATTAATCTAAGTTGATCTTTGTATGCGATAAAAACTACTCAGTTTGGTTTTGGTTCTTACACCATTTATTCTTCCCTTATTTATTTATTTTGTGAGAAGAAATTAATATTTCACATGATGAAATTAAAAAGTAAAACATTTAAAGCTTTCTAGCATTTATAGGAAATTTCATAACTAATCTTACAATTGAAACTGTCTGAGATTAGGAATTTAATGGTAAATTGCCATATGTATTTTTTTTAAGTTTTTCGATTTAATATAACTTCAAAACTAGAGAGTCGCTACCTAATTTTATTAAAATTAGAAAAATAATTTAGGCGTATGCACACCACAACTAAAGTTTATTTTATGAGTTTGTGCTTGGTTAAGTGTGAGAATTCCAAGTAGAAACCACCGATCCTAGGTTAGCCCGGAGCTAACTTCATTAGTTACAAGTTTGGGAATTCTCGATCGAGGTTGAGATTCCTCGGTCCCGTGTTAGATTTCCCGGTTGGATGTCAATCTTTGGTCAGACCTCTTGGTTCCAGTTAAAATGCCTCGTTCAGACATACCATTCCTCAAGAATATCAAAATTACAATTTTTGCAATTTTTATGGAGGCTTGGATTCTTTGACCTAAAGGTCTAGGTAGCTTCACAAAGCTCCCGAGAACATTTAGAACATCACCTCAAGGTATCATTCGATCTGGGTGATGATCAATTCATTCAAAATTGTTTGTAGCCAAAAATGGGGTTTTTGGTTTTAAAGTTATTTTAAAGTGTAAGGAGCTAGCCAATAACTTCCTTATACTTCCTATACTTAATTAGTACCAAAACAAGAATACCGACTGTTCGTTTAGACCAATTCAAGAACTCAAAATTTTTATTTTTTTTGAATTTTTTTATTTTGATCAAACATGATCAGAATGGATAAAAAATGATCAAAATAGTTGTCCAACATCATTAAAAACATGTTGGGATGCTTTATTGACATCTATTCTTGAGGATTAGCCCATGAACATCAAATCCAATTTTTGAATTTTTAAAATTTAAATTTGAGTTTTACTATTTAAGGTTGATTGATTAATTCTAACCTAAATAGAAAGCTTGAAAATGATCCTATGATCGATTTTTAATCCTAGAATTCAATAACGAGACAATATACAAACTTGTAAAATTTGAAATATAGAAATTTCAAATTCAAACTGGAAGTATGAATTAAAGGGTGATTAAAATCTTACCAAGGATTGAAGAACAATCCTTAGACCTTAAGGAAGCTTTGGGGATGCTTAGATCTAAGCTTTAAGGCCTTATGTAGAAATTTCGAAAAAATTCGAATGCTTAAGCTTTAATGGAGGATTTTTGAATTTTTTCGATTTGAATCTGGAGATTGGATTTCTCGGTTTCAGAATTGTTGACAAAGACTATTTATAACCTTCGAAAGTCAGTTTAGGGCCCTAGTGGATTGAATCAGCCAAAAGTCATTAATGACATTTTGACGGTTCTTGGATCAACTTTCCAGAATAGGCATGATTCTTGCCTATTGATTTAGGGAAATGATCATCGAAGTAGGGTGATCATTTCATCTTTTGAATAAGACGATTTGGTTGACTATCGACTGAGTTTCATCTTTGAGAAATCAAAGATGGGACTTTGTTCTTATCTTTCGGTGAACGCGAGAAAGAAGACAATTAGGGCTTGAAACAATATTGTTTTGGATGAGAACGCGGACGATGAGCGGTCTGTTGACGTTCCATCACGGTTTTGTCGCATTTCATCCGGTTTCAGCTAACAGATCGTTAGCTGATTCAGTGCGGTGCAGACGCACGCTCCTTCGGCTATAGTGGGCTACACGGACATGTTTAAGGCGTTGGATGAAAATCCATCGCCTATCCAATGAACGTGGTTTTGTCTATAGGTTTCTCTTTGGGTTTCAGTTACACCCGATTGTGAATTTATTTTTATTTTAAAACCTTAAGGGTTTGTTTGAAACTATTTCTTTCTTTCACCCTTTTGACTTTAATTTAATCTTTTTAAAATATATAATATATAAGAATAAAAATGACAAATATTTTTCCAATCTATTTTATTTTATTTTTGTATATTTTTAGGTTAAATAAATAATTTTGGGGATGAAATGGTACACATTTCATTATAAATTATTTATTTTAATCCCTTAATTTTTCTAAAATTATTTTAAGATTAAATGAGTATAACATTTATCCCAAATAATTTTATTTTTGTTTTGACCATTACCCTTAATTAATTAGATTTAATTATCACAATAATTAATCTTAATTAATTGTTTTAATTAGGTTTTAGCATTGGGATTAATTCTTTCAATTTTATTTATTTAAAAATAAATTAAAATATTTATTTTAATTTTATAAATTGGATGAGTAAACTTTTAGTGCTTACAGAGTGCCCCTCTCGAATCGAGTTTGAATACAACAAATTGTTTTTGAAAACGCTGATTCGAGTATGACATTTAAAACTAACTTATCTTGTCTAATTTATAATGAGGGTGTTTGGAAAGATGGAACTTGTAACGTGAGGCTGGATTAACATGGTGATGCTTGTGTATCGTTTTTGTCGAGGTGCTTCCAAGCGTTTCTTTATGGCTCCTTTCTTGGTGATTATCCTAACAAGGATAACTCTTGGAATCCTTTTCTACAAATCTCAACAAAGTATTCGTAAAATTTATGTGGTAATGATAATAATGGGTACTGAAACACCAACTCCTATTAGGTATGAATATCGACATATTATTCATGTTTAGTCATCCACAAATGGCTAATGGTTTAATGTTATGGGATATTGTAACCCCTATGATCTATCTCTCTAGTGAATTTCTCGGAGGTAAAGTCGAATACCTCGCTTTCATCTGCTATGAAACATCTGACAATATCTTCATCATCGTCGCTTGATGATGAGCTGTATTCTGATTCGTTGTCAACCCATTTACTTTTGCTTTCCTCAGCCATCAGATCCTTCTGCTCTTTCTTGTTCTCCTTTGTTTGGTCGTTGCCTTCACATAATTGAATCAACTTCTCCCAAATTTCTTTGGCAGACGTACATGCCTTGATCTTACAGAACATGTTATTGTCAGCGTCTTTTAAAGGATGTCTTTGGCAACATTATCCAGGTTGTTCTTCTTCTTATTTTCAGTCGTCCATTTACATCTTGGCTTCTCAATCTTTATCGGACCATTAATGATAATATACCACATGTCGTAATCGAGAGCTGCCAAATGCGCTTGCATTCTTAATTTCCAATAATCGTAGTTTTCTTTCGAGAACATTGGGATCTTGTTGAGAATAGACATGATTTAGGAATCTAATGATGCTTGAGAATAGAAAATCTCACTCTGATACCACTTGTTAGGATTGGTGTCAACTATAGAGAATGAGTTCTGAATATAGTTAACAACTTTCAACTTTCGATTCGATGTTAATTCTGTGAGGGATTAAGATCTGTTTCTATTCTTCGCAAATTTTCGCATCTCTTGAACGAGTTCAAGTGCGGAACAGCTTGATGAATTTAAATCGTCAGATGATTGAATGCAAAGAGTGGAAAGTAAATAACACAGAGAGTTTTTATGGATCTTTAGAGATAAAAACTCATACGTCACCCCTTGTTCATCAACATGAAGGATATTCACTAGAAGGTTTTAATTGGTATAGAACACTACACAAATTAGGTCAAAAAACACATGACTTAATAACCGTCTGTTTCTGAACTTCTAGCTAACTCCATATTGAACAAAACAACTTCTATTCAACTTACAACACTAAAATTTCACATAGAAAGATCAGTTGATGAATTACAAAATGATCTTCAACTTAGCAAGCTTGTTCACGTATTGAGCAGAGAGAGTATTTTTATAGATAAATTTAGAGGCTATCAAGTGAACAGTCCAGAGGATTCCAAGAGAGAGAGATTTTCTGTTTTACTCTGATTGCTTCTTATACTGAATTGTAGCAACGATCAAATCTTCTTCATGGACACGTGTACTCTTTCCGTTGGATGTACACCATGATATACTGGATAGATAGTGCGCGGATTTTTCTTGAGATCATGGTGTACTAGATAGTATAGTACATGAAATTTGAATAATAGTGTACGTGGTAGTCGTTTATTTGTTAAGATAAGCTGGATTGTCAGACTGCTGATAACGAACACTGTCGATGAGCTGGATAGATGTATAAAATTCTTCAGATGGCTCGCGCACCTCTTTAGACGGCTGCACATGAAGTCGGAAGACGTCTGATTACGCTCTTCTTCACACCACGTCTGATAAAGTCGGACGACGTCTAATTACGCTTTCTTTGACTTTGAGACGTCTGCTCACTTCCCTTTGACTTTGAGATGTGCCTGAAATAATAAAACTCCAATTATTATAAATTTTCATCTGGTGAGATTCGAACACGGGTCACCCACGTGACAAGCGAGAATACTTAAGATGTTTATTTCTTTATGGTCCTAACTCAGTTAAGACCTTAAACTAACAATTTATCCTTTTTGATTAATTAAACTAAATTATCAAAATCAGGTCAGTTCATAATTTAATCACAATTTAACAATTTCTCCTTTTTTGATTATTTAAACTAAATTATCAAAACTAGGTGAGTTCATAACTTAATCACAATTTAAAAATTTCTCCATTTTTGATTATTTAAACTACATTATCAAAACCAGGTAAGTTCATAACTTAATCACAATTTAACAATTTCATCCTATTTGATTAATTAAACTAAATTATCAAAACCAGATGAGTTCATAACTTAATCACAATTCAACAATTTCTTCATTTTTGATCATTTAAACTAAATTATAAAAACTAGGTGAGTTCATAATTTAATTATAATTCAACAATTTCTCTCTTTTTTATTATTTAAACTAAATTATCAAAACTAGGTGAGTTCATAACTTAATTAAAATTCAACAATTTCTCACTTTTTGATTATTTAAACTAAATTATCAAAATCAGGTGAGTTCATCATTTAATCAGTTTAGGAATTATCGTAATCTAACAATCTTAAAATATTTCTAAGGTATGAAAACATGACTCGGGAAGTGCCTTCGTGAAGATGTCAGCCATTTTAGGTTGTTGCTTGTCATATGCTATGTCCGTCAACAACCGGCTATCAAAATGCCCTTTGACTCTTCCAAGTTGTTGTCTTGATTTACCCGCACCTGTAAATATTGACACTTTTGGTACCTAATTTTCTTTGGGTCCACGATGGATTAGTCCCTTGGGGATCCATACTTGAATTATTATTATGGATCTCCCAATCAGTGTGTATGTGTTAGACCTGACAGAGTTCCTTTTATCATGTCTTTTGACCAAACGAGTTGGTTGTCCTTTTAGGTTTCAACCAACTTGACGTTTGATCAGTAGGCTGAACATATCTCATTTCCTTTTTAATTCCAAAATCTTCACAGTTTTGATTAGATGTACTGCCAGTTAAGTTACCCTTGATGAAACATATATATTGAAGTTTTCCTTTTGCTGGGTTTAACTGTTTGCATGGGTTGGTTGGATTGCCTTCAACAAATCTCAAACCGAATTTGCATCTGGCTGGACGTTGTTGCTCAAGTATTTTCTTGAGGAATTTCCAGACCTCGTCCATGAGCTGATCACATAGCTTAATCTCTAATTATCAAGAGATAAACTATGAACTATTCCCTTGAGCTTATCATTCTCGGATGATAACTCATTTATTTTCTCTTCTAAAACCTTTGTGTCGTTGTTCTAAGGTGAAAGCATGGGGTTGTTACTTTGGGTTTTTGAAATTGTTTCGTTCAATAAAGATAACAGACTCTTGTACTCAATGACCATGTCATTGAGTGCAACAACCAAGTCTTCTCTAGTGAATTTCTTAGAGGTAAAATCGAATACCTCGTTGTCATCTACTATGAAACATCTAGAAATATCTTCATCATCGTCGCTTGAGGATGAGTTGTACTCTAATTCGTTGTCAGCCCATTTACTATTGCTTTCCTCAGCAATCAGAGCCTTCTGCTCTTTCTTGTTCTCCTTTGTTTAGTCGTTGCCTTCACATAGTTGAATCAACTTCTCCCAAATTTCTTTGGCAGAGGTGCATGCCTTGATCTTACTAAACATGTTATTGTCCAACATTTTGTAAAGGATGTCTTTGACAACATTATCCAGATTGTTCTTCTTCTTATCTTCAGTCTTCCATTTGCATCTTGGCTTCTCAATCTTTATTGGACCATCAGTGATAACATACCACATGTCGTAATCGAGAGCTGCCAAATGCGCTTGCATTCTTAATTTCCAATAATCGTAGTTTTATTTTGAGAACATTGGGATCTTGTTGAGAATAGACATGATTCAGGAATCTGATAATGCCTGAGAATAAAAACATCGCTCTGATACCACTTATTAGTATTAGTGTCAACTATAGATAGGGGGTTCTAAATATAGTTAACAACTTTCAATTCGATGTTAATCCTATGAGAAATTAAGATATGTTTCTATTCTTCGCAAGCTCTTGAACGAGTTTAAGTGCGGAACAACTTGCTAGATTTGAAGCGTCATATGAATGAATGCAAAGAGTAGAAAGGAAATAACACAAGGAATTTTTATGGATGTTTAGAGATAAAAACTCCTACGTCACCCCTTCTTCCTCAACAGGAAGGATATTCACTATAAGACTTTGATTGGTATAGAACGCTATACAAATTCGGTCAGAAAACACAAGACTTAACAACTACCTGTTTCTGAACTTCTAATTAACTCTCTGTTGAACAGAACAACCTCTGTTCAACTTACAACACTAAAATTTCACATAAGAAAGAATAGTAGATAAATTACAAAATGATCTTCAGCTTAGCAAGCTTGTTCACGTATTGAGTAGAGAGAGTATTTTTACAGATAGACTTGGAGGCTAACAAGTGAACAGTCTAGAGGATTCCAAGAGAGAGAGAGAGAGATTTATCGTTATACTCTAATTTCTTCTTATACTGAATTGTAGCAATGATCAATTCTTTTTCATGGACACGTGTCCTCTTTCCGTTGAATGTACGCCATGATGTACTAGATAGATAATGCGCAGAATATTCTTGAGATTGTGGTGTATTGGATAGTACAGTGTAGACAATTTGAATAACACCATACGTGGAAGTCCTTCATTTGTTAAGATCAGCTGGCTTGTCAGACTGTTGATAACGAACACTGTTGATGAGCTGAATAGATGCATCAGATGCTTCTTCAAACGGCTCGCGCATCTCTTCGGACGATTGTGCACCTCTTCAAACTGCTCGTGCACCTCTTCAGAAGGCTGCACACCTCTTTAAATGGCTCGAGCACCTCTTCAGATGTCTCGTGCACCTCTTTAGATGGCTGCGCACCTCATCATACAAATGCACATATCTTCATATGGCTGCGCACCTCTTCAGACGGTTGCACACCTCTTCAGATGGCTCATGCACCTCTTTAGACCACGTTTAACAAAGTCGGACGACGTCTGATTACGCTCTTCTTCAGACCACGTCTGATGAAGTCGGACGACGTCTAATTATGCTTTCTTTGACTTTGAGACGGCTGTTCACTTCCCTTTGACTTTGAGCTATGCCTAAAATAATAAAACTCCAATTATTATAAATTTGCACATGGTGAGATTCGAACCCGGGTCACCCACGTGACAGGCGGGAATACTTACTACTACACCACTTAAGATGTTAATTTCTTTATTGTCCTAACTCAATTATGACCTTAAACTAACAATTTCTACCTTTTTGATTAATTATACTAAATTATCAAAACTAGGTGAGTTCATAACTTAATCACAATTTAACACGTTTCAACCTTGGTTTGCATGTTAGGCATCTTTTAAAATTAAACATGTAGGTTTTAAAAGATTTTGAAAATATTTGAAGCGGTAAGAAATTAATTATGTAAAAATAATTAATCATTTATTCAAATTTTAATAATCTGAGGGCTAAATAACAATTTAACCAGAATCCAAATAAATTAGTTAAACATAACTAATTTAAAAGATTATTTATTTGAAAAATTAGAGTCGGCAAGTGATTTTATGAAAATCAATAAAATGATACGTGTATAAACGTATTTATACCAAAATTTCTGAAAAGGGGTTCTGGTCTGTCTACGCTCGGGAAAGGGTTTTCGCTATATGTCCTTTGCACCTGCCTAAGGATAGTTGTTAAACTTTTTTATAATAAACAAAGTCTGGTTTTGATAAATTCATTTATAACATTTATTTCTTTTAATTAGTAGTCTAAGGATCCTAAACAAGGATGGGTTTAGATCGTGTAAATAATTGTACAAAATTATTTTAAAAGGGGCGTGTACCTATTGTGCTCGTATTAGATTTAAAAAAACCTAAAAATATTAGAGGAAGGTATTATAATTTAAAAATAAATTCCAAATGTGGCCTTATCCAAAATATTGGTTTAGGAAATATCCCAAAAATATAAAAATATCATTTTCTTACCTCTCGGGATTATTTGAAAATAGATTCGAGTTCCAAAATTACAAAAATAATTTTGGATTTTAAAAAGTGGAATCAAACATGCCTTAGAACCGGAGTCCTAAGGTCTAAGTTCGGTTTGGACGATCTAGGCTTAGTCAGACTCAGTTAAGACCGGGGAAGTCCGCACCATGGTTCGAGTCGTATGGGTCAAAGGACTAGAGAGCCGAGTCCTGGGTTCGTGAGGCTAGATCCTAAACTCTGGATGTTCGATCATAGACTTGGGAGGCTCGGTCCCAAGTCAAGTCTACCGGTTTAGGTTCTCGGTCCTAGGGTTCGGTAATTCTCATACATAGGTCTAGTGTTAGGGTTAGTTTTACAAGTCCTAGGTCTAGGAGGATCGATCCTAATCATCGGTTTTAGGCTGGAGGCTCTCGATCCTAATCATCGGTCCTAAGCTAGAGGCTTTCGGTCCTAATCATCGGTCCTAGGCTAGAGGTTCTAATTCCTAAGTTAAAATAAGGCTCGGTCCTAGGTTAAAAAAACAAGTCTCCGAGTTTGGTCCTAAATGAAGAACATCGGTCCTGATCCTCGGTCGGAGCTGAAAAACACCGGTCCTAGTCCTCGGTCGGAGCTGAAGAACACTAGTCCACGGTTGGAGGCTAAGTTTTCTCGGTCGCGACTGAAGAACAAGACTGAGGATTACCGACCATAGGCTAAAACCTTACGACCGAGGTGTTCTTATTTTGGTCAAAATTTCAGAAGTCTATAACTTTTGATTTAGATCATGAAATCATGATATGTAAGCTATAGTTAGTTCATATGATCATGAAGAACAAAAGCCCTAACCTATATCACGATTTCAAGATCTTTACAAATATTAATTTCAAAACACCATTTCTAGGTCAAATTTTGAAAATTTTCAAAGTAAGTCTTTTCAAGGTCTGATTTTTGTTCTATTAGATTTGAAATGATTAATATAGTTAAACTCAACAAAAACAAGAACATCATTCAAACATTAAAATTGTTTTTGAAGATTGAATCAAAATCCAAAAAACTTCAAAAACACAATTTGATCAAACATGATCAAATCGATGTTACAGTTGCATGGAAATAGTTCTAACATCTTAACAAACATGTATAACAACTAACTGAATTAATAAATTTAGATTAAACTCAAGAACACAAAATTTCAAAAATCCAATTTTTTTAAGTTTAAAATTTAAAAGTAGTTGGGTCAAACATGATTAAAACGTTGTTACTTGTGCTTGAAATTCATCCTAATATGTTAACAAACATGTATAACAACTAACTGTATTAAAAAAAACCATATTAAACCAAGAAAACAAAAATTTTAAAATCTAGTTTTCAAACTCAAGTTTTCGAAATTGTTGATTTAGGTTGATTTGATTTGATCTCTTTCAACAGAAAGTTCATACATGATATATATAATGATTCTAAACAAAGAAATCACATAATCAAGCTTAAGAACATATCATTTTCAATTAAAGATTGATATAAAGGCATTCTGGATTCATACCAACACATGAAGAACATTCCAAGGAGGTATTGGAAGCTATCCAGAAGCCTAGATCGAAGCAAGAGTCGCCGGATTTTTAGACTTTCATTCTGATGATTATAGGTTGTAATTCTTAGTGTTTATTTGATAATTTTCTTCACAAAACATAAAAGAATATTTATACTGCCCTAAGGTTGGCATGGGAGGGATAATTCAAGTAAAAAATACCCTATAGCGATCTTATCTCCAAAATGAGGCAACCTTATCCAAGGAAGGATAAAGTTGGAGGATAAGGGCACCTTGTAGGAGAGGATGAGGCAGAGACGTGATCGAAATCTGAAGGGATAAGGACGCCCATAGCATGAGCAGTCCATTTCGAAAGAAACGCGCCAACGACGATCGCGAGTTCGGCGAGCCCTGTGTCCTAGCGAAGAAGATGCTTGAAATAGCATCGTTTCGGCTAACGGCGTCCGCATTCTGTCAGCGGTCTTGACTAACGGGGTTAGTCCATCCCGTTAGTTGATCCGGTGTGGCAGGCACGCGCTTGATTCATTGTAGCGGGCTGCGTGGGAGCGTCTGGGCTGTTGGATGAAGCCTGGGCGCTCATCTAAAGGTCCAGAATCCTACTGCAGAATTTTAACAAAAATTTAGCTACACTGGATTTTCAGATTTTATTTTTATTAAAAAAGTTATTAAAAATCAATTTTTATTCTTTTTTTTACGTTTTTCTTTACAAAAAAAATCATAAAACATATTTATAGAATCATAATAAAAATTATGATCATATTATAATTTGATTTTTTTAATTTTGGGAATTTTTGGGTATTTTATTTAATTGTTTTAAAATCATAAATTAAACATAATTTATGATTATATCATAATTGGATATTTTTAACCTCTTCTTTGGTCTATTTTGGGTAAAATAAATAAAATATTTTATCCTAAAATTATTTTTGGAATTTTGAATAATTTCCTTAATTAAGGTTTAATTATCAAAATAATTAACCCTTAATTATGTTTTAATTTCTTTTTGAGTTATTTTGAATATAAAAATTCAAAATATTAATTTAATATTATTAAAAATAAAAATATTATTTTGAAAAAAGGGTAAGTCAAAATTTCATGCTTACAAAAATGAAAGGAATATGAATGTTTTAGCAACGTTTTATGTGGGTTACTAACAAGTAATACTCATGACGATCATATGTGAATGATCGCAAGATTATTAACAGATAAGTCTTGGTAAAAGCTAACAAGCTTGCTTATAGGGCGTACTAACAAGTAATAGGGTGATCATGTATGAATGATCGTGGTACCATTAATATTATGTTTATCGTGAGAGTTAACAAACTTGCCACGGAGGTTATCAACAGGTAAAGTTGAAGGTGATCATGTATTAATGATCGTAGTACTATCAATAAATAGATTTTCGTGAATTAGAAGTAGAATACCTATTGAAAAATAGGATTTTATCAAAGTACCTATCGAGAGATAGATTTTTCTTGAGTACATATCAAGAGATAAAAAAATTTGCTACCTATCGAGTGATAGAGTTTTGTTTGAGGTCCTATCAATGGATAGAGTTTTGGTAGGAGTATTTATCGAGAGATAGGGTTTTGTTTGAGCTGGATCGTGTACAATTAATCTCGGGTCTTGTTGTTAGATAAGGCTCTTCTTTGGAATATAGGATTGCGTTTATGTCACGAGAAAAGATACATATTGTAAACACTAAAAATCTACACTCCAATTTATAATATTAAATAATTATTCTTAATTATTTTTAATAAATATAATCAAAATAATTAACTCCATGAATAAAAACCTATTTAAAACAATTAATTAAGATTAATTATTGTGCTAATTAATAATATTAATTAAGAGTTAAGGCTAAAATAAATAAATAAATTATTTGGGATAAATGTTTTACCCATATTATATTAAAATAAGTTTAAAAAAATTAAAGGACAAAAAATGAATTTTGTATCCAATTCATCTAAAGAGAGTTATTAATTTAAATCCTAAAAATATTAAAAACAAAATTGATAAAATATTTGCCATATTTATTTTAATATTTTGTGTATTTAAAAAGATCAAAATTAAAATCAAAAGGGTGAAAGAAAACTCAATTTCTAACAAATCCTTAAGGTTTTAAAATAAAAATAAATATGTAATCGGGTGTAGCCGAAAATAGACGAATTCGGTGTAATAGGAACCGCATCCATCGGATGGACGCTCGAATCTAATCCAACGCGCTAGAGAGCTCCATGTATCCCATTGTAGTAGAAGGGAGCACGCATTGAGGAGCACCGGATCAACTAACGGGACATCAACCCCATTAGCCAAAAATGCCCAGACATCAAATACCGCCTAAAACATCGTCGTTTTGGCCTCCTATCGTCGTCTTCATCGCGACGCCGTGAAGATAAGGATGAACACCCATGTTGATTTTGGATTTTTTGAACTACCTCATTGATCCACTAAATCAACTCATTCAAAGCTAAGAATGATCACCCTACGATGGTGATCATTCTGAAAGGATCGGTGGCACCAATAGAGATAGAGGTTTAACTATTGATGACAACTTCTGGAAAACGGTTTGATAGAAATCCTGTTAGAGATTAATATCATTTTCTATTTTTCACAAACCTTTGCAAACTCTTAAAGCAATTCAAGTGCGGAAACGTTTGCTTGGGTGTAAAACTAAGAACGAATGAAAGAATGAAGGACATAATGTAAAAGACACAAAGAGTTGTTTATGGATGTTCGGAGCAAAACTCTTCTACGTCACCCCTTCATCCAACCACCGTAAGGATTCACTACACTTTTCTTTGAATCAAATACAGTTTCAGTGCTAGCTAACTATTGAACAGAACAGACTCTGTTCAACTTACAGACGATTTAAGAATATAGCTCATCTAGACAGGGTTTTGGTTCAATCTCTCTCATGATGTAAAAATTTAGTAAGTAAACAAGTGAGAAATTCGAAAGATTGATTGTAAGACCAACAACTCGTCCGTTGTCCTATAAGATCTTTAAATAGAGAACAAGTATCAACGGTCGAATCTTCTGCACTGACACGTAGCAAGCACCCATTGGACAGCCTCCATAGTACACAAGTACAACAGACACTGTGCAAAGATCGTGGCCATACCAATCTGGCAGTGCGCCAAATATTCTTCTAGAATTGTCCTACAAGAAACAAGTAGTGGGAAGAATATTTGCTTATGTGGCATTCATTCATTGGATGCAACTGGTTGTTATACTGATCTACACGTATTAGAGGAGCAGGAGTAGCGTATAAGTAGTTGATCATGGGTAGACAAATGCTAACTTCAAGCAACTGCTGAAGTGATGCATTAAACGTGCTCTATTAGACTGTCAAGTCTAATGAAGTTAGACGCCCCCGTCTAATATCAGGATCCATTAGACCACCAAGTCTAATGAAGTTAGACGACACATCTAACTATGTGTCCCTTTAGACTAGTCTTAAGGAGTTAAACTCCCTGCGTCTAACTTTCATCTGTTAGACGACACGTCTAACTACGTAAATTAAACTACACGTCTAACTACGTCTGTTAAACTGCACGTCTATCTACGTTTGTTAGACTGCACGTCTAACTACGTATATGTTAGAATGCACGTCTAACTACGTATATATTAGACTGCACGTCTAACTACGTCTGTTAGACTGCACGTCTAACTACGTATCTAATAGACTGCACGTTTAACTACGTCTGTTAGACTGCACGTTTAACTATGTCTATTAGACTGCACATCTAACTACGTATCTGTTAGACTACACGTCTAACTACGTCTGTTAGATTGCACGTCTAATTATGTCTGTTAGACTGCACGTCTAACTACATATCTGTTAGACTGCACGTCTATCTACGTCTGTTAAACTGCACGTCTAACTACGTATCTGTTAGACTGCACGTCTAACTACGTATCTGTTAGACTGCACGTCTAACTACATATCTATTAGACTATACGTCTACCTACGTATCTGTTAGACTACACGTCTAACTACGTATCTGTTAGACTTCACGTCTAACTACGTATTTGTTAGACTGCATGTCTAACTACGTATCTGTTAGACTACACGTCTAATTAAGTATATGTTAGATTGCACGTCTAACTACGTATCTGTTAGAATACACGTCTAACTACGTCTGTTAGACTGCACGTCTAACTATGTATCTGCTAGACTACACGTCTAACTACGTATCTGTTAGACTGTACGTCTAACTACATATGTTAGATTGTGCGTCTAACTACGTATCTGTTAGACTGTGCGTCTAACTATGTATCTGTTGGACTGCACGTTTAACTACGTATCTGTTAGACTGCACGTCTAACTTCGTATCTGTTAGACTACACGTCTAACTTCGTATCTGTTAGACTGCACGTCTTACTACGTCTGTCTGCATACGTCTAATAACCAACACGTCTAATGAACTTGATTCAAGCTATGTCTAACTTAGCACGTTTTGATGCACCTGCACAAAAACAATTAGATGGCTTAGTTTTATTCTTATTTAAGTTTTACACAATTTCATCACCAAAATACTGTTAGTCAAAATAATTTGACCCTTAGTTAGAATAATTTGAACCAATAATTTCCCCCTTTTTGATGATGTTAAAACTTTGCATAATTGATTAGATAAGATAAGCACCCATCAAATTAAAGAAAGAGTGATACTTGTTCTCAAACTACAGAAATAGGTTCCAAAAACTAATATTCCAAAAACCAAGTTCAAACACCAACAAAAGATAGTTTAAAAGAAGTGAGATTATTGATCTTCCCTTTTCACGATCGGATAATTGAATCCTTCACCGCTCAGAAGGTTTCGAAATGGAGGGAGAGAATGGCCACCACGACCACCTCTTCCACCACTTCCGCCACCACGGTCAACCTCCACCTCTTTTGGTTGGTATGCAACTTCCTTCATCAGCTAGTTTTCTCTTGGATCTGGTGCCGGACGAAACACCTCCTCTACTTCTTCCACCACCTCTTAAACTTCCTTCCCCCTTTTTAACTTTATCATCGTCACGGGAAATGATGTTCTTCTCTTTATTAGCAGCAACTTCAGCATCTTCAACGGCTTGAATTTGTCTTACAAAGGAATTAGCTTGTTCCATTTGCTCAGAATCAGCTCTATTCATATGACCTTGAACCTCAACCATTTGAACTTGAATCAAGCTTACTCCAACCATAACTTCTTGATGAAATTCAATGTTGAATTCTCTTTCGCAATCAAACATATCGGACTGTCGTTTGAACAGGTTCTTTTCGAATTTGGAGTAGGTTTTGTTGATGGCGTTGATCTCATACGTCTTCCTCTGCATAGTCTTCTCTATTTCTTTATGAGTTTCAACGAGAGAGGCAAATTCTTTCTTGTTTGATCTTTGATTCTTTTCGATTTTCATCATTTTGGATTGCAATTCCAAAACAGTCTTCTAAAGAGTGCTCATCATTTCTGACATAGAATTTAATAGCTTTGCACCTCTAACGGATGTTCCTTCATTTGATGAGACTTTTTTGGAGTCGGCGGGAGCGGTCCGAATAGGACTGACATGAGTTTGAACCTACAAGGACTGCTCTGGTTCATCCTCCTCAGAAACATCTTTAGACTTTTCTTCATCACCCAGAATGTCTTCACACACCTCGTGAATCTGATCAGACAGACCGTCGGAGTGAAGAGGAAGGTTAACAACATTCTCATGAATGTTCGCAGCTGTAATTACCGGAGTTGGTCGACTTTAAATTAATTAATCATAATTAGTTTAAAATATTATTTATTTAAAATAGATTCGCCAATTGATTTTTGAATTTTAATCAAAATTGGCATACATGTATAAACGTATTGACTAAAGTTTTTTTTAGTTCGTAGTTTTTTTTTGAAAAAACGACTTAGCGTCATTTCATTAAAAATTCCCAAAAACGGGAAAAAAACCACGAGTTTAAGAGATCATTCTAGACAGGCCTAGAATGATTTTGAAGTCGTAACATTCTGAATAAAAGCTAAAAAGCTAAAAACATAAATGAATTATCTGTTTACAATGCTTTCAATTCTAGTGAGTTTAAAAAACGGTAAATTCCAGTTCCTACAGATATTCCAGTTCTGCTCCGTGCTTGGAATTCTTCTCCACGTTCCCGCGAGGGCGCTGCAATCCGATACAATATCTTTCCATAACTCGTCAATGCTCCTGCAGGTTCTATCATATACCCTTGCATTCCGTTCTTGCCAAATGTTATACACCACTGCTCCAAAACCGCACTTGAACACGCTTGTTGCAAATTTATTTCCCTTGGCTTTGAATATTGCTTCTTCTTTGATTTCATTCTATTCGCTCGGGAAACTGATCAGCTCCAGGCTTTTATAGAATCTGTCCCAAAGCTCCAAAGCAATACAACAGCTCCTGAATAGGTGATCTATGGTTTCTTCATTTCCTATGCATAGAAGACAGCTCGCGTCCGGGATACTTACTATACGATCACGAGTGCTGAGTCTTTCCCAGAAGGCGAGCCATAGGATGAACTGGTATCGAGGGATAATCTTCGTTGACCATACAAGAGGAGCCCATTCTACTTTCTGCGCTTTTTTTCGGATTACCTCCCATATTTTCTTCAATACCAGCTTCCCATTGTCCTCAGCTTTCCATTCATGAATATTCGGTCTGTCGTGTAGTTGTATGTTACTTATATGATCAAGTATCCTCTTTCCTTCTGGAATTCTTCTCAAGAGCAAGTTCCAATTCTCGTCTTTGATGTCTCTGATTTTCGCTTTTGCGCAGTCCCTTCTAATACGAGTATTTTGAAACTCCTCCTTGTCGATGATAGGCTGGTTTTCAAACCAAGGGTCGTGCCAGAATAGAGTGCCTTTCCCGTCCCCTAGTCGGATGTCATAAAGATTTACAATATCGCTTCTTAGTTTAAGAATCTTTTTTAGAGACCAACTCATACCTTCGTGAATTTTGCAGGTCCAGATGCTGGTTTCGTGTTTCATAAACCTCGTATGCACCCATTTGATCCATAGTGACTCCTGATTGCGCTCCAAAGCCCACAGATACTTGAAGGTTATAGCCTTGTTCCACTCGATACAGTTCTTCAAGTCGATGCCTCCCTCGTCCTTCAGTTTGTAGAGAGCGGTCCATTTGACTTTTTTTCCTCCTCTTCCACTACTACCCCAGATAAAGTTTCTCATCAGCGTGTCGAGTTCCTTCATTAGCTTCTTCGGAATGACCATTTGATACGCCCAATAGCCAACTATGCCCATAACCACAGTTTTGATAAGTTTGATCCTCCCTGCATAAGAAAGTTTTTTCGCTGCCCAGCCAGATATCGTGTTTTTTACCTTTTTACTCAGCGGCTTACAGTATGAGATCTCGATCTGCTTCGCGGTTAACGGAATTCCTAAGTACCTTATGGGAAAGCTGCCTTCCTTGATGCCCATGATGTTGAAGATGTTCTGCTTTGTTTTGTCCTTCACGCCTCCATAAAATGCCACACTTTTGCTTTCATTAATAGTTAAACCTGTTACCTCAGAAAAGAACGTTAGTGCAGCCCTAATAGTTTTAATGGAATCAATGTCTGCGTGCGCTAGAATGAACAAATCGTCAGCAAAGTATAAATGTGTTACCTCCTCTACCTCACAGAATGGGTGAAAGATGTATGGACGGTTCTTTCGGAACATCGCGAAGATGCTCTTAAAGATCGCCATGATAGCTACGAAAAGGTAAGAAGAGAGGGGGTAGTTCGTAGTTTGGTGATACTCGGAAAAGGACTTTCGTTCTTCATCCTTCATACCCATTTTCGCGCTTCATCCTCCGTACAAATTTAAAAAACTATCTCTATTTATAAAGTTGACTTTTAAAAATCGATTGTATAACATTTGAGTTATAACCAATTATTCTTCTGGTCTTAATCATGCTTCTAAGTTTTAACGTCATTTAAAATATTAAAATAACTATATTTAAATGCTGATACCTATTGTTGAAGATAACTAAAGAGGATTATACCTGAAGAATATCAATCATTTTTAGGGGTGTTAGAGTTTAGAAATAAACACCAAACAAGCATTAGTCAAAATATCTTTTGTGGAAATATCCCAAAAATATTTTGAAATAAATTTCTAATTTTTTGGGTTTTTAGAAAATGGTTTGTGATTTCAAAATTACAAAAATAATTGGTTTTTGAAAAGTGGAACCAAATAGGCCTTTTGGACCATAGTCCTAAGCCTTGGGTCATCGGGGTTTAAAACCCTCAGTCCGGATCGAGGAGCCTTTCAGCCGAGGTTAAGAATTTTTGGTCGGAGTGCTGAAGGTTTAGGTGTTAAGTACTGTCGATCCTTGGCTAAGATTACCGGTAGTGGTGTACAAGCACATCGGTCCTAGGTTAGCCATGGGCTAAGTACATCGGTTTGGGTGTATAAACCCCCCGGTCCTGGATTAACTTTGGGATAATTTCATCGGTTCTAGGTTCTGGGACACTTAGTCCTAGGTTGAACCTCTCGGTATTCGATCAGACCTCTCGGACCTGGATTAAAATCATTAGTCGGACCTCTCGGTCCTAGCTTAAGAACATCGGTCCGACCTCTTGGTTTTATAGAAATTATTGGACCTAGGTTTGAATTTCTCGGTTCTACGTCTCGTTCCGGACCGAGGATCCTCGGTCGGATCTCTCGGTCCTAGGCTAACATACCTCAGTCATCAAGAACGCCAAAGTTCACTTTTTAGCTTAGATTCTTTAATCCATTGGGTTTGGGTAGCTTCACAATGCTCCTAGGAACATATTGATCATCATCTCAAGGTACAAATCAACATGGATGATGATCAAATCGTTCAAAACAATTTGTGATCAAAATTTGAGTTTTTTATTTTAAAGTTGTTTTGAAGAGAAATGAGATATCAAATAGTTTCTTTATATCTCATATACTTGATTAGTAGTACCAAAACAAGAACATTGGTTGTTCGTTTTGAACAAATCAAGAACTCTAAATTTTCAATTAGTTTGAAATTTTTTATTTTGATCAAACATGATCAGGATGGATCAATCATGATCCAAAAAGTTGTCCAACATCATTACAATCATGTTGAAATGCTTTTTGGGTATGAATTAAGAGAATTAGCCGAAGAATAGCAAATACATTTTTTTGATTTTTAAAATTTTATTTTGGGTTTTTTGTTTTAGGTTAATTAATTGTCTCTAACCTATCCAAAAAATTAATAAATGATCTTAGGATCAATATAAAACCATAAAACACCATAAATAGGAAGCATACAAGCTTATACAATTTGAAATATAAAAAATTCAAATTCAAATAGTACATATAAATTAGAGGGTGATTGGAACCTTAACAAGGATTAGAGAACATTCCTTGATCCTTAAGGAAGATTTTGGGATACTCAAATTCAAGCTTTAAGGCCTCAAATAGAATATTTGAAAAATCTGAAAACTTCAAGCTTTAATGGCGGATTTTTGATTTTCTTCGATTTGAAGGTGGTGAGTGAATTCCTTGGTTTCGGAATAACTTAGGGGGTATATTTATAGCATCCCTAAGTCGTTGGAGGCATCAAGTGGATCGAATCAGCCAAAATTCATTAATGACATTTTGACTATTCTTTCGGCCACTTGACGATATAGGAATGAATCCTATGAAAGTAGTAGAAATAATCACCGAAGTAGGGTGATCATTTCAGCTTTTGAATCAGCCAAAAAGATGGACTATCGGCTGAGTTCCAAATTTGAAAAATCAAAGAAGGGTCTTTGATCTTATCTTCTCCGGCGATCGCGATGAAGACGAAGGTGGTGCATTAAATGACGTCGTTTCATGTGCTTTAGTGCGTTATGCTAGTGGTCCGTTGGCGATTAGGCATTCTTTTAGCATCCTGGCTAACGAAGCTAACGTTTGGTTACTTGATCTGGTGTGATGCACACATGCGCTTCCTCGGTTACAACTAGCTACGCGGGCGTGTCTAGAGCATTGGATGAAAATTCAGCGCCCATCCGATGGACACGGTTCTTGTTGTAGCCGATCTTCACAGTTTCGGCCACACTTGATTGTGAATTTTATTTTTAATCTTTTTTTAAATACACAAAATATTAAAATAAATATGGTAACTATTTTAAAAAAAAAAATTCTTCATATTTTAGGGTTAAATAAATAATTTTTGGTGATGAAATGGGTACCTCATTTCATCCTAAATTATTTATTTTAATCCCTTAATTTTTTCCTATAATTATTTTAAGATAAATGAGTACAACATTTATCCCAAATAATTTTATTTTTTTGTTTTGACCATTTTTCTTAATTAATTATACTTTAATTATCACAACAATTAGTCTAATTAATTGTTTTAAGTGGGTTTTGGTCATGGGGTTAATTATTTTGATTTTATAAATTGGTGTGTAGATTTTTAGTGTTTATAGAGTGTCCCTCTCCAATCGAGTTTGAATACAACAAACTGGTTTTAAAAACGTTGATTCGAGTATGACATCTAATCACTAGGTTATCTAGTCTAATTTATAATGAAGGGGGTTTAGAAAGATAGAACATGTAATGTGTTGATTATTGGTATGACCTAGTGATGTTGTATGTAGCAATTCGTCGAGGTGCTTCTAAGCGTTGCTGTAGGGATCTTTCTTTGGTCATTATCCTAGCAAGGATAGTTCTTGGGGAATCCTGTTTTACAGAACTTAACAAAGTACCTCTTTAAAATTTATGTGATAAAAATAATTATAAGTATCGAAACATCAATTCCTATATAACATGAATATCAACAATTATTTAGGATAGTCATGTACATATGGTTGATAGCTAATGTCATAAGATATGTAGGGAACAAAGAATAGATTCAACATAAATTTTAAAATATATTTATCTAAATTTTAGTTAAATACATATAATTTACTGTTACAAAACTAAAAAGATATAACTAAAGTTCAGTGGAATGGAAGAAGAACAGACGAAGAAAACGATAAACTACATAGTCTTCTCTGAAAATTTGCTTACTTTTTGAAAAATAAAAATGGTAGAAATAAAAAAGCACTTGGATATTTTTTTTCTTCCCAAATCATTTTTAATCTATTCTAATAGAGGAATGATAGGGAGCACGACTTTAGGGGAGGGACTCGTACAGCGAAAGTGACATCGCTGCTATACGAAAGTGACCTTGCTGTTATACATACAAAAGAGACCTCGTCATTTCGTATAACAACAACTTTTGTTGTGCGAGTAACTCTCCAAAGTCGTGCTCTCAATTATTCAGTAAAGAAAAATTTTCAAAGATATGATGAATCTCTTGAAGACCAAAGGCGTGCACCCACTATGACTCCGATTTGATCACTTCCTAAGCTTTCACTTTCTTTTGTTTTAAGGGTTATTCCCAATGTCTTTCTTTACCTGTGTCGAAGACGACGCGACTTCCCATTCCCGACTGACTGATTAACACTCTTTCTTACCTGTAATCCAATTTCTCAAAAAGATCCAGAAGAAGTTCGTTTCTTCGTCTTTTGCTTAACGGAGAATCAATCTGTTGAATACAAACAATCTGCCTCCGAATCTGCCAAAACAAAATTAAAATTGTTGCATCATCATAGTAATATCCTTCTTTGAAACGAGGAACAAACGATCCTTCTTCTCCAAGACTCCGATTAATAGCTATGCAACCCAGTAGTGGTGGTGGTAGTAGTAGAGAAAACCAGCAGCAGAAAGTACATCCTCATCCAATGGAAGCTCCTACAGATAACAATAATCCTCCTGAACCGGTAGCAAATCTCATCTCTAAGATCTTCACCAATATCTCTTCTTTGAAGTCAGCTTACATCAAACTCCAAGAAGCTCATACACCTTACGATCCCGATAAGATCCAAGCTGCTGATAAACTCGTCATTTCCGAACTCAAAATTCTCTCTGAACTTAAGCATTTATACAGAGAGAACAATCCTAAGTTGGTCTGTGTTTCTCCTCAAGACTCACGTTTAGCTGCTGAGATCCATGAACAACAAAACCTCTTGAAAACGTATGAAGTCATGGTTAAGAAGTTCCAATCGGAGATTCTGAACAAGGATTCCGTGATTATTCAGCTTCAGCAGCAGATCCAAGAGGCAATGCAGAGGCGGGAAAAACTTGAGAAAAATCTAAAGCTCAGGGGATTATCGGCAAAACAATCTGAATCTGAATCTTCACTTTATAATAATAATAATGAAGATCATGGATCTCCTCTCACAGATCTAACTCCTCATCTCTTCATTTCAGCTGTCGATGCTGCTTCTAAAGCTATTCATGACTTCTCTAAGCCACTAATTAACATGATGAAAGCGGCCGATTGGGATCTCGATGCTGCGGCAAACTCGATCGAGCCTGATGTTGTTTACGCCAAACGATCTCATAAGAAATATGCTTTCGAGGCACATATCTGCCAAAGAATGTTTAGTGGATTTCAGAAAGAAAGCTTCTCTGTAAAAGAAGAAGAAGAAGAAGAAATCATCACCAAAGATAATTTCTTTCAGCAGTATCTCGCATTAAGAGAAAAGGATCCTCTGGATGCTGTAGGACTAAATCCCAATTCAAGTTTTGGGAATTATTGCAGGAACAAGTACCTACTAGTTGTTCATCCGAAGATGGAGGCTTCATTTTTCGGGAACTTGGATCAAAGAAACTATATAATGGGAAGTGGTCATCCTCAGACACCTTTCTATCTGGTTTTTCTGAAATTGGCAAAAGCAATATGGCTTCTACACAGATTGGCTTATTCTTTTGAACCAAGAATCAAGATCTTCCAAGTTAACAAAGGAAGTGAATTCTCAGATGTGTTTATGGACAGCGTGGTAACGAACTTAGTCATGGATGAAAACGGTAAGAAACCAGAGGTTGGACTGATGGTTTTGCCTGGCTTTTTGGTTGGCGGAAGCATTATCAGGAGCCGAGTGTACTTGAGTGGTATGAAGCTTTGTTGATTGATTTATAAGACCAATTACAGTTGTGTGTAATATATAGCTCTCTTTCAGTTTCACTACCTCTGTTTAACTAATCTTCTGTATAATGGATTGTTAATTGGTAATTTGTTTTCTCTTTTGAATCTCCATCACCATCATATCTTTGTTCAAATAATTTGTTTCTTCTTTTTATTGTCTTGACATCTTATATGTGAGAAATGAGAATGTGCTTTGTCATTCTCAGCAACCTCAACTGAATATAGAAACAGTTTTGTATATGTATATGCTAGAAAATGTCAATGAAACACTTTTGTATATGTATCATCTCCATGTTGATCTCATTGTGCCCACGTGGTTGTCGGATTTGAAGACTAGGTCTGCGGCTCCTATCTTTATTGAGTTTGTTAACAACGACGCATATTTTGATGGTCGTTTGAGCCTTTGAGGGTGCGATAGTTTTGAACATGTTGACTATTGGTCGGATGTGCCTATGTTGGACGGATGTTTTATGGTTGTTGACATTTAGAGTGTTCGAAGTTATTGAGTTGACAAAGGGTTTCTGATGTAGTTGTCGCTCAGGCGATGTCTAGTTGAGGATCCCGGGGTCAAACCGCCGACTAGTTTGATTGTTGAACCCAGACAATGTCCTAGTGAAGGCGGCTAGGTTATTAATGTTGATTGACAACCGTTTGTACTTATGTGTTTTTAGTAGTACTAGGAAGAATTCCCGTGCGATTGCACATAGATAAAAATATATTGTTATAATGTCTCGTGTTTATCAAATTTGGTATTAAATTTAAAATATAAAGTGTTATTAGCATAGTTGTTTAAAAAGTTGTACTTGATTTGTTAGGTTATGAGTTTGAAACATACTTGTTAGGATCTAGATCGTCGCTGGTGAACCGGGGGTTGGACCGGTTAGCGGTTCACACTCGAAGGGTGGTGGTTAATCCGGTTAGAGATTAACACCGGGGTTTCAATACTACACAACCTGTCACAAACCCTTGAACTAGGTTGAAGCGCGGAAGAGGTTTGCTTTCAGATTGAAGCGGCACGCTTGTATGATAGGCAGAATCGGTATTGTATAATGGAGGTTTGAAGTTTGATGGGTCGGCTTCGGTAACCTGAAAGTTCGGCTTGGATAGGGTTAAGTCGGTTATAGTGGTATAAATCGGTCAAGTAATGAAACCGGCAGACAGTAAATAACAAGACAGATTTTATGGATGTTCGGAGATAAAACTCCTACGTCACCCCTTCCTCTCGAAACCGCGAGAAGGATATTCACTAAGGAATACAATTACAAACCGATCGAGACTTATTTCCTGCTCGATAACACTTTTACAATTTACACCGAAATTGTAAAACACACTTTTACTTTTAACACTTAGGCTTTCTAAAACAGCACAATCTTATCACTTGTAGTAAATGCTCTTAGCGCTCGTTATCCCAAATGTATGTCTCTAGTTGTCCCGCATTTACTCTTCTTCAACTGCCCCTTTTTATAGGTGAAATATGCCAACGGTCATATTTCACTGTCTTGAGTCTGATTGGCTGAGCAGAGGTGCAGTGATTCAGTGTTTCAGACCTGCGGTCGTTTCCTCAGACCTGATGGTCAACCTCAGACCTGGTATTCTGTCTCAGACCTGCTGGTCTGTTCTTCCGGTTTGTAAGACAAACCTGCCGGGTTTGTCTTTTACTTGATGTAGGCACTGTCTGTTGGACAGTTGTCTGTACTTGGAAGATTTCCTTTCTGCCTTATCCCGAAGTGGAAAGATCCGGTAGTACTGTCTTCTGCAGCCTACAGTCTTTCCTCAGACTTGCATGAATATGGAAGTGTTCAGTCTGTTCCTTTGATATCGTTCTCAACAGATACCCAAATTGTCTTCTTGTACTGGTCGGCCGCTTGACTTAGCCGAGTGGCTTTTGGTATGAGTAATGTAACCGGACTTCTTCCGGTTATTTCTCTACCTTGTGAATGATCGGCTGTTTGACGATTCCGGTTTTAAGTTTTGGCCGATCCTTTCTTTGTGCGGTCAAGTTCCAAGTATTCTTGGTCGGTTTAGTATCTTGACCGGGTAGTTTTCTTTAGCCGGTTCTGGTCCGGTTCCTTGTTCCTGCATGGAAAGTTTATTTAAGTTAGGTATGTTTGAACCGGTCTAATTTTATCTAACAATTTCTCTCTTTTTGATTATTTTATTTAAAATTATCAAAATCATGTAAGTTTGCAACCGTAGGCCGGTTGTTTTGTTTGGCCGGATTTTTGAACTGACTTGGGAGAATTTTTCGAAAAATGTTGAGAAAATTTTTGGAAGAGTCTTTATAAGAGTCTTTATCTTTTATCTTATCAATTTCTCCCTTTTTGATTATTTTATTTAAAATTATCAAAACTAAGTAGAAATGCAAAAGATGGCCGGTTTCAAAAAGTAACTTTATATATATATATATATAGATAACCGAAAGAGACAAAATATATATATAAAAGCACTAAGGCAATAAGAGGAAAGATAGTCCCTATTCAGAGTCCGTGAAGTCATATAGGCTCTTCTTTTTCTTCGGTTGCTGTTGACCGGTCGGTTCGGAAGATCGGCGTCTTGTAGACCGGGACCGCAGTTGTTCTTCGACTTCATCTTCGACTTGGTCGGCCTGCTGCGATGCACTCGGGATGACCGGTTCAGAGACCTCTCTGAGCAGCTCGGCAATTTAAACCTTCTTAAGGGCCTCCTTCTTAGGGGCCTCCCTCTTCCGCTTTTTCGGCGCTGAGGCGGAGGCGGCCGCCTTCTTCCTCTTGTTTTCTTCGGCGAATTCTTCCAGCTTCCGTTTTTGCCTTTCCAACCGTGCGGCATCCTCCGCAGCTTGAGTGGCCACTTTCTCAGCAAACCCTGGGAATATGACCTTAGCCTTGTTAATCCGCGCGGCTTCCTCTTCCTCTTCGGTAAGCTGAGATGAGCGCGGTGCCTCTTTATCTTTGCCTGCTTCGGCATCCAGCGCATCCTGGATCCTTTTAGCCGTCTCAGCATCGGCCGCTATAGCCGCGGCATCCGCGTTCACCTTTGCCTTTAGCAGTTCGGCAACCTGTTCAGAGAGCGCCTTTAGTTCGGTCACGAGACCCACATTCGTCTTTTCGAGTTCGGAGACCCGGTCAAGTGTCGTGCCGACCAGATCATTACTCATCGCAGTTAACCGTTGATCGGTTTCTCTCTCAAACTGGTCGAAATCTTTCTTTAAATCGGAGGTTACGTCCTCCAGAATTGCAGTTCGCTGAACAAATTTATTGCGCTGAACCGCCTCTTCCCGCATATCATCGCCGAGTTCTGAGAACCGTTCTTGATTTCTCTCCAGAAGATGCCTTGTGACGTCGGCGAACTTGAGGGCCGAATCAACTATTCTGTTGGATCTATCCTTGAAAGGTTGAACCACTGTATCTTCGAACTCTTGAATACGGTCATCAATCCGTACCGATGTGGATGCTTCAAGCTTTTGAAGTCGGTCCTCAACCCATTCTTTAGTAAAGTCTGAAACAGGGACTTCCGGTAGTGGGGGAGGTGATTGCTCGGCGAGATTTGGATCGGCTCCTTCACTGGATTCTATCGGTGTCGCATTCTCCCTTGGAGGTGTTGGGCAGTCAGCCGGAAACCTTTCGATCTTGGGAGCAGTATAGACCGGTACCTGCATTCGGCTGCATATGGCTTCCAGCCGCTCGACTTCTTGAATTAGTTCCCCTTTGGCTTTTTCAAGCCTTGCTAACACCCGCGGCGCTACGGTGTCCACCGATTCCATCTTGTTGAGCTCTTCCGTAATTTTCCGGATTTTTGTCGTTAGTTTCCGAAGTTGAACCTTCGGTAACAAGAGACAAGTTCGGTGTTGTACCTCTTGGAGTGTGTTGGAGTTCGTAATGTTCATCATCAGGTCCTCCACTTCCTCCAGTCTGTTTATGCATTGCTCATCTGTGTGGCTCGGTAGGATCTCTCTATACGGTGTATCAAACCGGTGCTCGTGCCACTCCAGGTATAGTTCTTCAACCGACTCGGCTCTTCTTCTGATGCCTTGAAGGAGTTTCCTAGATATCCTATCGGCCTCTGCTTCTTCGGCCTCCTCCCTCTCTGTGTCGCCGCCTTCATCATCGGCTTCTTTATCAACCTCTTCTCCACCCTCGGTGGTCTCAGGGTTGGTGTTTGGTGCGGCATCATTAGGACTCTGGGCCGAACCGTCTTCATTGACCGTTCTATCATCCTCGGTCTTTTCCGTGTCGGTTTGCTCAGAGGCCCACTCCTCATCTTCTGTGTGCTGCGGTGGTTCTGAGAAAGTTACCTGCTCTTTTCCTTTGCCTTCGGCCTTCGCTTTGGCTGGGGCAGCTTTCTTGGCGGTTTTCTTCTTTCGGCCACCTGTGGAACCGGGGACCGGCTGCGTCCTTTCAAGGAATTGCCTTGATCTGATGAGGCAACGTTCTGCTACAGCGACGCCGGGACCGATGTCGAGATTTAGGTGGAGGAAGATCTTACCGAGGGGCACGGCGTATCCCCACGACCGGTTTGAGTCCGGTTTCACCATGTCCATTAGGTTTCTGAACACCGATCTTGCCCAGTTGACCTCTCTTCCCTCCATCAGACCGATCAGCATCTTGATTTTGTCTCTTGTGAGGTTGTTGAGGTTTCATCCCCTCGCCAGGATCGCCCTTGTGAAGATGTCACATATCGGGATATATTCCAGCTTCAACATTTGTTTGCTGCCGGATGTTTTGATCGGCTCTTTAGTTGCCGATAGAATCTGGCAAGCCGCCTCAAAGATGTCCTGCTCTATTTCTGCCGTTGCATCCTGGCCGGTTGTCGGAAGATGCAGGCTCTCGGCCACCAATGCTTCGGTGAGCACTATTTCAGAACCGCATACAGTCGCGGTGATCTTGTCGTAGGAGATGGTTGCGGTTTTGAAGAACTCTTCGACCGCATCTTTGTATATAATATGAGGACCGCCGAGGAAATATTCCAGACCGGTTTTGATTACCCGGTCAATAACTTCCTTCGCCTCGGGCGTACCATTCAACCGGATTTCCTTGAAATCCACCTGAGAATAGAGTCTGAACAAAGACGAATCACGCCCCATGTTAAAGAATTTGAGAATGTGAGAGATAACCGCTTCAGAGAGTGAGAGAGCTTAGAGAGAGAAAGCAGATTCGCGTGAGAATGAAATAAAATGACCGAAAGTCCCTTTTATAGATGCGGTTTGGAAGCCCAACCGTCCCATCAATAATGGGCGGGAATTTTCCCTCCAAATTGAAATAAGCGTCAAACCGTGTGCGCCAAATATGGGCGGTAAACCAAAAAGGGGGCGGCAGTTTTCGGCGGGAAATTTCCCTCCAAAACCCTTTGCTAATGTCATTGATGACGCACTCTTCTTCTTGAAACCGATTGAGGATACGGTTTCTAAATCTAACCGGTTATTCAGAGTGTTTGCAATTTAGTTTAAGCAATTTTTATATGACCGGATAAGAACGCGGTTTGAAGAGGTTAACCGGTTACTTAGATAAATGTTCAAAGAATTAAGAAGACACGGTCATTTAAACTGAAATGATATTAAGTTCAATAAATATCGCAGAGAGAAAACCGACAGAAAATTTGGTATTGAAATAGGCATACATAGATAATGGAAAGTACAGCCTATGAAAAGGTCATTCTAGAAATTCGGTCCATTGCCGAATCCTTGTCGAGGATGTTTGAGGATGAGGCCGGTGTGCCCGGTCCGAACTCTGGTCGGTACCCAAGAATTAGCTTGCTGATATGCGGTGCATACCCGAGACCTTTCTTAGTCAGCACCATATTCTTGAGGTTGTCCCATATGACCGTTGACCAGTTGATGGCCGATTCGCAGAGGATGTGAGTCATGATGTTGTAGGTATTTCTAGAATACCGTTGATTCGGCGATTGACACAGAATCGACCGGGTCACGATTTCGAGCAGTAGCTGACCGTGACTAGCAAGCTGTGTTTTTGGCCCAAAGTGTTCTACTGGAGAAGGGGTGGCCGACAGATATTGCGCGGTTTCAAATCCCGCAAGGTCCTGCATAGTCGGAAAGTCAGAGAATCCTTCTATCGGTAGACCGAATAGGGAGGCAAATTCAACCTCATCGATCCAGAAGGTATGGTCTCTGACGGTAGATACGATGTATTTTCCCCTGATGCAGGCACTTCGAAAGAAGGCCTTGACATCCTCTAGGAGAATAGGACCGGCCTCTTCAAGAAAAGGTTGAAGACCGGTCTCAGTGAGAGAGTAAAACATGAGTTTCTGATCAGGGTTTCCGTTCCTCTCTCCCATGCAGGAGTTGAAGTCAATGCTTAGGAAGTTTCCCAGAGTTCGGCTAGGCATGATTTCGGTATTGAGAGAGATGGGATTCAAGGGATTTCAGAAGTGTTCTAATGCTTTTGGATGTGGTAAATTGAGTAGAGAATAGCTCCTTATATAGGGTCGGTTTTGGAGGGAAAATCTAAGCATTGATTGTCAGTTTTGTTTTATTAAGGAAAAGAATCTTTATCTTTTCAAGGCGCATTGGGAAACGGCAGATTGCAATGCCCGAGGTAGGTGTTAGTTGGGAAGTAACCAGGTTAGTTGGATATTAAATGTGCAGGTGGTTGGGAGTTATCTCATTAATTGGGAATAATCTCATTAAATGCACTTAAACATAACCGAGATTAATTAGAGTGAAACCGAAAATAACATAGAACAATGCCGAAAATGACATGAAGAACGATGAAGGAAACATGAGATCAAGAAAGACACAAATAAAGCCGAAAGAGACATAGAAGAGGCCGAAACGATCAAACTTGAGTTGGATAAGAATACAACCGGTGCATGAAGCAAAACGACCGGGTGCAAGAGGGAGTGACTTAGTGTGCACGGGAAGGGGCTTCACGGGGGCGATTGAAGTTCCTCCTCCTCCAGGCTCTCTCAAACCGATCATAGAATGAGTCGGTTATCTCTCTGGTTAACACCTGGGCGTGGTTCAATCCCTCGCTAGGACATGTTGGGACACCAAGTTCCACGAGAAGGCTGCTTATTTGGGGAATGAGTCCGACCGACCGGATGCCGACCATCCAGATGAGGACGTCGAATAGCACCCGGGACCAGTCGCTTAAGAAGTGTAATCAGGTTTGATACGGTTTCACGTTTAGATGGTAGGAATATTACCCATGTAAATCTAGAATAATCATCAATAACTACCATGGTGTAAAGCATACCTCCTAGGCTAATGACCTGAATCGGTCCAAATAAATCCATGTGAAGAAGATCTAAGCATCGGCTAGATTGGATATTTCCTTTACTCTTAAAAGATGACCTAGTCTGTTTACCCATTTGACATGCTGAGCAAACCTTATCCTGGTTAAATACTATATCAGGAATACCTTCAACTAGCTTTTTACCACGAATGTAGTTTAAGGTTTTCATGTTTAGATGGTTTAGTCTCTTGTGCCATAGCCAGGTTTGATCAGTCTTAGCTATCATGCATATAGGATATTCTACTCTAGTTTTCCAGTCTACCTTGTAAATGTTACCTATCCTATTTCCGGTCAGTAGTACGATACCTTGAGAGTTCTTAACTAAGCATGCATGTTTAAGAAATTCTACAGTGTATCCAGCATCACACATCTGACTAATGCTAAGAAGGTTAAAACGTAGGTTTTCAACTAGAAGTACATTATCAATAGTTAGGTTACCATGGACAATCTTACCCTTGCCCACAGTTTTACCTTTTGAATTGTCACCAAAAGTGATTAAAGCACCGGTTACTGTTCTGATATCGGTTAACAAATTGCTGTTTCCGGTCATGTGTCTGGAACAGCCGCTGTCCAAGAACCATTCAGAGTTTCCTAGTCGTTTCTTTGGATCCTGCAAAATGTACATATTTACAACTATTTGGTACCCACATTTACTTGGGTCCACATGCGATTAGTCCCTTGGGTACCCAAACTTTGATAAACCGGACGGTCTTCTTTGCTAGGGTTTTAACTGTCCTTTTGGCACTCGGTCTCGTGTATCTAGGTTTTCCTTCAAATGTTCTAAATGGTGATGGTCTTTGGTTCGGTGATCTATGGTTTGACCTACGTGGTTCAGGAAAGGCTTTCTTATGTCTGAGGATTTCGGCTTTTCTTTTCACAGGGTCAAGCCATGATCCGGTTGGACCAACATAGTCGTATTTTAGCTTTTCTTCCCTATAGTATGCGGTCTCCTCTTCTTCAGCGGTCCAAGAGCTCTTAAGAAATTTTATAAAGGGAAGATTTCCTCTTGTAAGCCTTGCTTTCTCTATGGGTTTTCGGTCTTTAGAGCTATTCTCTGTGTATCCCAGGCCACGCTTACAACGAGGATGCCTGTAGTGTTTATTCATGTTCTTTACTATATCGCTAGATCTCTTATAGGCGGCCATCTTATATTGAAGTCAGGCATTTTCTTCCTTGGTTAGTTCTCTAGTTGGTTCACTAGATTGTTCGGTCTTAGGATCTAATTCGGTTTCTAAGGTGTGGGTATCATCAGGTTGTATGACCTCCGGTTCGGTTATGATGAGTACCTCTGGTTCTGTCGGAATGGGTACTATGGAATCTGTTCTGATGTTGAGGTGCTTAGGTAGCATGGTTAGTAGGTTCTTATATTCTTCTACCATGTCATTTAATGCATTGTATAACTCATCTTTAGTAAATTCCTCACAAGGAGAGTCAAATATCTGTTCTTCATTTGCCATGAGGCATGTGAGTTCATCGTCGCTATCACTGTGAGCCCATAGACTTCCTCCATCGTCGGCTATCAGTGCTTTCGGTACCTCACTTCCTTCACCGGTTTGTTGATAATTGTTTCTGTCATTTTGATAGTCCGGTTTCTGGGTATCCCTCCTCGGTTTCCTGCATTCCCACTTAAAATGTCCCAAACAGTTACAGTTATAGCATCTTACATTGGATTTGTCACCATAGTAGTTGTTTGTCGGTTGACTCCTTTTCATGAATCTCCCAAACTTCTGTGCAAGCATTGCCATGGCATCCTCAGTGAACTGTTCGGCGGTTCTGATCGGTGCGGGTGCAGGAACCGGTATCGGTGCAGGTGCAGGAGCAGGTGCAACCGGTTCTGTAGATGTGATTAGTGCTCTGGTTGATGTTGAAGCCGAGACTTCCTCTTCGGTTCTAGATCTCATTTCGAACTCATATGCCTTGAGATCTTCGAATACATCGTATAGTTTCATCTTACGTAGGCTCTTTGATTCCCTCATTACCATTGTTTTTATGTCCCAAGCACTTGGAAGAGATCTCAAAGCCTTCATAACTACCTCTTTGTTCTCATACTTCTTGCCCAGAGTTGCTAGTTCATCTAACACACCAGTGAACCGGTCACTGTATTCCTTCATGGTTTCTCCTGGTTTCATTTTGATGCTTTCAAACTTCTGTGTGGCCACCATTATTTTATTCTCCCTTGTTCTTTCATTTCCTTCAAAGATCTGGATAACCGTGTTCCATGTCTCCTTCGCGGTTTTGCAGTCTCTGATCTTGCAGTATGTGTTTCTGTCCACACTGTTGGAGATCCGGTTTCTTGCATGGTTGTCCAGATTGTTTCTTCTCCTATCTTCAGCCGTCCATTCCTTTCTGTCTTTATCAATGAATATTGGTCCTTCGGTTAGAATGGACTCCATTTCATCATCCAAGGTGACTAGGTGCAGGTGCATGCGTGCCTTCCAGTTGGCAAAGTCATCACCTTCTAGCATTGGAGGCCTATCTTGATACATGCTTGCTTGAGTATTGAAACTAACTGCTCTGATACCAATTGTTAGGATCTGGATCGTCGCTGGTGAACCGGGGGTTGGACCGGTTAGCGGTTCACACTCGAAGGGTGGTGGTTAATCCGGTTAGAGATTAACACCGGGGTTTCAATACTACACAACCTGTCACAAACCCTTGAACTAGGTTGAAGCGCGGAAGAGGTTTGCTTTCAGATTGAAGCGGCACGCTTGTATGATAGGCAGAATCGGTATTGTATAATGGAGGTTTGAAGTTTGATGGGTCGGCTTCGGTAACCTGGAAGTTCGGCTTGGATAGGGTTAAGTCGGTTATAGTGGTATAAATCGGTCAAGTAATGAAACCGGCAGACAGTAAATAACAAGACAGATTTTATGGATGTTCGGAGATAAAACTCCTACGTCACCCCTTCCTCTCGAAACCGCGAGAAAGATATTCACTAAGGAATACAATTACAAACCGATCGAGACTTATTTCCTGCTCGATAACACTTTTACAATTTACACCGAAATTGTAAAACACACTTTTACTTTTAACACTTAGGCTTTCTAAAACAGCACAATCTTATCACTTGTAGTAAATGCTCTTAGCGCTCGTTATCCCAAATGTATGTCTCTAGTTGTCCCGCATTTACTCTTCTTCAACTGCCCCTTTTTATAGGTGAAATATGCCAACGGTCATATTTCACTGCCTTGAGTCTGATTGGCTGAGCAGAGGTGCAGTGATTCAGTGTTTCAGACCTGCGGTCGTTTCCTCAGACCTGATGGTCAACCTCAGACCTGGTATTCTGTCTCAGACCTGCCGGTCTGTTCTTCCGGTTTGTAAGACAAACCTGCCGGGTTTGTCTTTTACTTGATGTAGGCACTGTCTGTTGGACAGTTGTCAGTACTTGGAAGATTTCCTTTCTGCCTTATCCCGAAGTGGAAAGATCCGGTAGTACTGTCTTCTGCAGCCTACAGTCTTTCCTCAGACTTGCATGAATATGGAAGTGTTCAGTCTGTTCCTTTGATATCGTTCTCAACAGATACCCAAATTGTCTTCTTGTACTGGTCGGCCGCTTGACTTAGCCGAGTGGCTTTTGGTATGAGTAATGTAACCGGACTTCTTCCGGTTATTTCTCTGTCTTGTGAATGATCGGCTGTTTGACGATTCCGGTTTTAAGTTTTGGCCGATCCTTTCTTTGTGCGGTCAAGTTCCAAGTATTCTTGGTCGGTTTAGTATCTTGACCGGGTAGTTTTCTTTAGCCGGTTCCGGTCCGGTTCCTTGTTCCTGCATGGAAAGTTTATTTAAGTTAGGTATGTTTGAACCGGTCTAATTTTATCTAACAATACTTATAGCATTTTTAATTTTATTTTTAACCGTTATATGTTTATGGACGGGTCAACCCAGAATCCGACCCAAATATTCATTTACTCTTACATATATATTTCAAATTAACCACAACTCTCTCGACTCGACAATCCGGACACTTTCAAAATTAAGCATCATTATATATATATATAGATAATGTTTCGTTTTCGTTTGGCTTAATTTAGTATTTTTTTTACATTCTGATGTTTCTTTTGTATTGATTATAAATGTTTGTCTTGAATTATATTCATATAATTTATGACAAATAATATTTTAACCTTTTTTTTTTATAGGTTTTCATGATTTTATATAGTTGTAATATTCATACTTGATATTTCCTATTTAAAACTATGTTGATAGTGTGGTTGTTGAGTTGTAATTGAGATACATATATAACAATAATAATGGTATCTTGTGTTTATTCATATTATATTAGAAAATAGAAATCATCTATCTTTTTTTTATCTAAATTGAACCAAATAAAGATAATAAAAATAGAAAAAAAAATTAGGTAAATTTGGAAATGTAGTATTTTTTTTTTATTTACCTATAAATGTAATATGTCCCTATACACTTAATTAAATTTTAAATATTAGATGAGTTTGTTTGAAATTATTTTTGATACATTTATTATTATTTAAAATTATTCATTGTACATTTATTTTTTGTTTGAAATAGTTATGCTATTTTAAACGGACAATATGAAAAATAACTCCAATATAAATAATACTTATTGTATGGTCCAAATTTAAACTTTTGATAACTAATTGAAAACAATCAATTATATGGGTTGTGTTTTTTAGATTTAGATTAGAACTTATCTTGATAAATAAATTTATTTTTTTTTTCAAATCAAATTACATTCATTATTATTCTCACTAAGAGGATAATCGCTCTTTTGGTGTAAATTATGTTTAACCGGTCGATTCAAGTCTATTACTAATTTGGATTATAATATCATATTTTATATTTCATAATCTCTATCCTATTATATAAAGGAGATGGTTTTAGGGACATAACAGAAACATATAATATTTAAATATGGAAGAGACGAATGAGTAACAACATCGTCGTCGTCTTCGTCTGCATTTTTTTTTTGGAAATAAAACATAATAATTGGGTTGTCATTTGAGAATGAAGTTAAAGAATTCATCACAAGATAAAGGTGAAAGTTTTTCTCGTAATAGAATTTAGAAAAATAAAAATGAATATCCACGTATAAAAAAATTTATGATTATTTTCAATATAAATTAACAGTTTTATAACATTTTAAATAATTTTATATATTTAGGGTGTAATTTCAAACAAAAATAAATGTATAAAGATTAATTTCAAATAAAATTAAATATATAAAGAAAAATTTTCAACAAAAATAAATATATAGGAATAATTTCAAATAAAGTAATATATAGGGAGATTTTTCAAACTTAGTTAAATGCATAGAAAGTATTATACCTATTACCTTTAATAAGTATTGTTTTTTTACTAGCTGAATTTTCTTAAAAGGCTCAATATACACATACACAATATGTAAAAACCACATAATGAATGAGCATTACAATGATCACAAAAAAATAAAGTAAAATAATAATTTAGCAAGGAACCAACCTTCACAAACAAGTGATAATGGATGAAAAAAACACTTTAAAACACCACCTATGGCTTTGATGGGGAAGGAGATGTTGGAGGCTTCAGATCTGGATACTGCAAGAAAAAAAATACATCATATTAATAATTAATATCTTACAAATTGAAGAAAATAAAGATAAAGAATTGATTAAATATAAAATTACAAAAGGGTATGGAGACAGTGGTCTTGGAATTCCTGAAATAAATTCAGTTTTAACTTCTTCTTCTGGTTTAGACTTTAGTGACTGCATTAATATTTTCAGGGGCAGGCTGCACTGATGATGATACTTCTGTTTTCGGTTGCTGGGTGAGAGCAGCAACAGCTTCTAATTTCTCAGTTATGGCTGGGCTTGGTTGTACTGGTGCAAGAAGAGCTTTTCTAGTTGAAACATATGGTAAGAGAGCTTTCCCAATTTGCTGAATTTCAAATTTAACCAAGAGAGTTAATAATAAAAAAAATGAATTAATAACAAGAATAGGTATTTATAAAAGAAAAAGAAAACCTTGATCTCATCAGCAATTTCATTTGGAGCAATTTTAGTTGTTACAAATTCATCCACTTTCTGCAGAGTTTGTTTTCTATCCTATAATAAGAGGAAATAATAAACAAAACTGAATAAGAACTTGAGAAAATAATAATAATAATAATAATCATAAAACAAGCAAACCTCAGCAAAAAGGAGTTTCTTGCTGACAAATTGAATAATTGCAGCTGAACCCAGAATCTGTAGTAGTGTCTCTACCTGTATACAAATCAGGAACCAAATTTAGAACCTTTTAATGTAAAATTATTTGAAAATAATCTGGTTTATTTCAAAAAGAGAACTTGTTTTTATGTAGAAAAATACAATTTAATTGGATTATTTGAGTAAAATGACTAAAATATCTTTAATATTTAATAATTTGAAATTTTATAAATAATAAAGTAATTTGGTTCATAAGTTAATTAATGAGATTGAAGAAGTTATAGGTTGAAAGACATGTAGGTTATTTGAAAATAATCTCAGATACCCTTGTTTCAGAAGTGGTTTCACAAACAATAAATGAAACCCCCAACTCTCAAAACACTACATCAAAGCAAGAATCTGTTGTAACATTCAATCTTGTAAACTCTTCCATAAATTATTTAAATCACCAATTAAAATATGAAAATACTCTAATTTTTAATTGTATTTATGTCATTTGTCTCAAATAATGAACTTTCATCAAAACAATAATTTCAACTTAACAAAAATCATTTCTAGCTACTATTACTACTTCAAACTCAATTGAAGCAAAAAGTTTGGAAAGACATATTCACCTCAGTAAATGCTAATAAACCCAATCCAGTTGCTGCAGTAAGGCCAAGGGTAATAGAAAAGGCACCAGCACCCTCCTGCAAAATTCGGCACCAGTATTAGTTATTTAGTTACTATATTTCGGTCATCTACAAATATGGAATGAGAAAATATACACTTATCGCATCATTGAAACTGCTAAAGTCGATACTAAATGTCTTCTTAGGTTCTATCCAAGGAAGACCACTTTTCTGCAATATTTAGCAATGAAACTCTCTTTATTAGTATCCAACAAACAAAATTAATGAAATTATTGATCAAGAGGGAAAGTAGATCAGGCTTGTCTTGAATAAGCAAACCAACCAACCAGCCAGCCTTCTACCCCATCTTTAATGGCATAAGCAGTTTTAAATCCATTGGAGGTTACTAGCTCTGCTACTAGTTCTGAGTTCCCATCGTCTCTGGCTTCCATCACAAATTCAGCAATATCAGTTTTTCGTATTTTGATCTTTCTATAGTATAAGACCTTGTTTTATGTGGCTTATTTGAATTGAAATTATTCAATATTCTATTGAAATATCTTTCTTTTTTAACAAGTATCATTTATAGAGGTTGTTAAAACAAAAGGACAAATACAAGAAATGAAGCAAATGGACATGTACAAGAGAGACTACCCAAAACAAAAAGATCATTTAGGAAACAAAAATGAAAAATCAAAACTACTATGCAATCCAAAATCATCTGGACACGGGTAAAAAATAATAATAGAGCTCAAATCAATCTAAAAGGACGAGAATGGTAATCAAAACACCTCGAGCTATATAAGTACATCAAAAGACAAAAAAATCCAATTTTTGTTGATCAAATGGGAAATGCAATACCCAAGCCAATCAATCCAGGAGACCTTAATTGAGCTAGGCATTCAATATCCAAAGAACTCCATAATAGTTCCTAAATCATTGGAAGCAAAGGAGCAATGGAAAATGATGTGAAAAATTGATTCATCATCTAGATAACAAATAAAATCAACTAACAATGATATACATTTCCTTATGAGCCTGTCCAAATCCAAATATGAACATCTAGTTATTTAAATCATCAATTAAATTACTACAATATTTCTTATCTATATAAATTAAATATCAAACAAAGATATTTTTTATTTTTTCTATTAACACAAATAATCAATATGTGTGAATATAGTAGATTTTAATTTATAAATGGCTAAATGCGGTTTTAGACATTAATTTTTTCACACCATAAAATTTGGGTTTCCTTATTATTAAAATTATACCAAACGAGATTTTGTTTTAACAATTTCAAACGATATTATCTTACATAACATTTATAGATAATAAATTATAGATTAATACTCTAATTTAACTACCAAATTTCAGGGAAATAAGGATTTTGACTATTTTTTTTTTAAATTCGTAGTCAAAACTTTTAATTCGCTGAAATTCAATAATGAAATTAGTAACATGGATATTATATATATATATATATATATATATATATATAAAAAAGTTAACTATGGTTTAGATAAAATTTCGTTGTGCATAACTTTAATAATAATAATAACACTAAAATTGTAAGATTTATAAAAAAAATATTCGAAATCCCAATTGTCCCAACTAGGTTTTATTTGCTAGGCCTTATTTGAGGAGGTGATTTTTTGGATTTTGTCTGAGTTTTATCCAAAACACCATTGTTTGATAAAAAGTAGGAAAAAACTGGTTTTTAAAATTTAAAGACTAATTTGTCTTGGTATTTAAATGATAAAATTATTTGATTTGATGGTTGATAAGATGTTTGAGTTTTGGGATAAAAACTGAATTTTATCCCAAAAACCTCTTCATCAAACGACGCCCTAATAAACTTACTTGTCTATAATGAACAAAGATATAATCTCTGGTTCTTTGAACTTGAAAGACAATTTCTTCAAGAACCCAACTTTGTCTTCCCCGTTATATGTAACTGCAACCGGTTTCTTCTTCAGCCCTCGAATATCTGGACTACCGACTTGTCTCAATTCAGATGGCGACCTTATGTCAAGCAATTGGACATTTCCATCACCCAATTTACCATATGCACTCTTTGCAGATGCAACGCCCCATGGCTTTTTGGGTTTATTTCCGAGAACCAGAGACAAGACAAAAGGAATCACAAGAACGACAGCACCGCCAATTATAACCGCTGGATTCTGGGTCGCGTAGTTAGAAACAGTGTCGATCACTCCGCCGACATCAAAATCTGAAGTGGGTGTGTCGTTAACAGACTGCTGTAAGGCTTCTTCATATGTCAATGCTCTGGCGCAACCAGAGGTTATTATTGATGATAGTAGCGATACTCCGCCATTTAGATTTCTTGATATATCTTTGAGTGGGATGTGTTTAAGGTTACATAAAATTGGGTATTTTGAAGTGGGTATGTATGAGATCTTTCTGGATTCTTCTCTTTTTCTTATTCGGTTGGAAAGAATGGGAATTGGGGTAAATCCTACAGCATTGAGAGCTTCCATAGAAGAAAACACTTGCTTCTATAGTTCTATTGTGATATATATATATATATACTATCTTCTGATCAGAGAATACTCAGAAATGATTTAATCACTATGAGAAGAGACTTGGAAATGGTGTTTGGGTTCAGTTCAGTGCGACTAACTAGTTGGGTGACGGTGTAAATTTGAACTTGGCATTTTGGCTTTCTTGAACATGTGGTTGAGAGATGTCCACGGGGAATATATTATTGTTTTTTTTTTTTGATTCAGGTACTGAAAAATAGTACAAGCCGGTACGATAAAAATTAAAATACACCATCAAACAAACGGTACTAGAAAAAATTATAAACGTGCAGAAATAAATTTATTTTTTAATTTTTATATTTCTCAACCTAATTATATTTCGGTCGAGATCTTTTATTTCGATTTTCGTATTATCTATTTTTTATTTATCAGAATAAAAATATATTTTCATTATTATATTAATAAATTATGCCGGGATATTTGATCAATTCATCTGATGGTAATTTGTTATTTTATTTGCGCTCGTGGTGCTTTATTTTTTTTTATACGATTTTGCCCTTGTCGCGAAACGCTAAGTGACTTTAGCGTTTTGCGAAGTGGATCAGGGGTTTGTATAAATACTCAAATATTTTCATTTTCTTATTTTTCTTTCTCTCTCTTCTCCATTTCTCTCCTTCACTTCACGGCGGCCGGCGACGACGGCGGCCGGCGGCGACGACGGCGACGGAGTTTCCTTCACTTCATACAAATCTATACAGATTTACAAGTTTTTCTAACCTAACTAATTCATTTATGTTTTTATCTATTGCGGATTTACAAGATCTAACCCTAAATCTAATTTGCATGCAGGTTTTCGATTCTAGGGTTTAGGGTATGCAGGTTTCCGATTCTAACTATTTGAAGGTCGTCGAGGTAGATGTTGATCTGATGAATAGTTATGTTCATGTTTACATTTTCTTCATTTCAAAAACCTTTTCATAGGTTCATATTTGCTCGTATTTGTTGATTCTTATTTGTTATATGGTTCATATTGGTTCATGTTTGAGCATTCCGTTAGGCTATTATTTGTTATTTGATCATATTTGCAGAAAATCTCTAATAAGCGTATGTGTTTCCGTTTTAGATCTACTTACCGTTTCGCTACGGACGTACCGTTTCGATACGGACTTACCGTTTCGCTACGGACGTACCGTTTCGCTACGGACGTACCGTTTCGCTACGGACGTACCGTTTCGCTACGGACTTACCGTTTCGCTACGGACTTACCGTTTCGCTAAGTAGTACCTCGCGATTCGCTAAGTGTCAAGATTTTTTGTTATTTATAGTTAATCATGAACTTCATTTGACAAGGTATCTACATCACTTCATGGTTATGAAGAGAACCTGTGTTAGTAAAATAAACCTTATAATTTTACATTAATGGAAACATTTAGATTCTTCAGAAAATGCCTTTGAAGAAGCTATCATTAATGGAGTTCAATGATAGCTTCTTCAAAGGCTTTTTCTGAAGAATCTAAATGTTTCCATGTTTATAAGGTTTATTTTACTAACACAGGTTCTCTTCAAAACCATGACTTTGTTGTTGATACCTTGTCAAACGAGATAGATTACCTATGAAACCAATAAAAAATTTTGTACTTGACGATTCGCTAAGTACTACGAGCTCCAGCTAGGAGAATGGTTTGAATTCGATTTCGTTATTAAATAAATATAGTAGCGAAAACGTATTCAAACCATCCTCTCTTAGCTGGAGCTCGTTGACCTCGCGATTCGCTAAGTACCTCCCGATTCGCTAAGTACCTCCCGATTCGCTAAGTACCTCGCGATTCGCTAAGTGCCTCCCGATTCGCTAAGTGCCTCCCGATTCGCTAAGTGCCTCCCAATTCGCTAAGTGCCTCCCGATTCGCTAAGTGCCTCCCGACTCGCTACGGAAGTTGAAGAGACGCGCGTACGCACACGCGCTATACCTTATATATTCAAAAATTTCAGAACATTTCATTTCAACCGCCCGACTCTCTCTCTCTCTCTCTAACCCATTGTCTCTTCACTGAATCTTGTCAAGGCCGATCATTTCTGCTTTCTTCTCGTTCGTCATTAAGGTTGGTTCATTCTTCTCCCTCCCGATCATTTTCTGCTTTTTTGTTTATGATTTTCGGTTTTTGCATGTTAAGTGTTTATTTGTCTTTTTCTTTGTTTTTATTAGTTTATGAAACGTATGGTAAAATGCTGTCTTCTGTTCAGTATATTTTTTCGCCATTAAGGTTTCGCTAGGTACCTCCCGATTCGCTAAATACCTCCCGATTCGCTAAGTACCTAGCGATTCGCTAAATACCTAGTGGTGACCGATCATTTTCTGGTTTTTTGTTTATGGATTTTGGTCTTTGCATGTTAAGTTTAGTTGTTTGTTTCAGATTTTTTGTTTAGGGTTTTTGCATGTTAAGTTTTATTGTTTGTTTCCGATTAGTTATGTATGGTTCTCTAGGAACAACAACTATGTCCAAGAGGTAACTACTGTCCTTTTAAAGTGTACGATTTTGACTCCTCTTTTGTGGGTATAAATAAACCCTTTGTGCTATTCGAATGGAAATATATTTAAAATCGAATAGCACAAAGGGTTTATTTATACCCAAAAGAGATGAATCAAAACCCTAAACAAAAGTGTCTTATGTTCAGTTAACGGCTTCGTTAGGTACCTCCCGATTCGCTAAGTACCTAGCGATTCGCTAAGTACCTAGTGATTCGCTAAGTACCTCCCGATTCGCTAAGTACCTCCCGATTCGCTACGGACTAATCGATTCGCTAATTGTTGTGTTTGTTCTTAGATTTTTGATGATGTTGTTCCTTTTATAGATGGCAGAAACAATTGTTATTGTGTTTCCCGGTCGGATTTCGTGGAAAAGTGCCCTCACCCTGAAGAAGATTGTTAATAAGTTCGAGGAAATGGATCTTCTGGAGAGTGTGTACAATACCCAGTTCAAATCATTATTCACAACCCCGCTCTTGCAGTTCTCAGGAACTATTGTACATCATATGTTGATGAGGAGGTTAAGCTCAAACTCCAAGGAGATAACTTTCATGGTGAATGGGCAAAAGCTTGTATTTGGTATGAAGGAGTATGCGTTGGTTACCGGCCTATGTTTCGGCATTTATCCTGAGTTGGAGCAAGAAAAATTGCGTTGTTGTCCACCTCTCTCGGTGAAATACTTTAAAGGGAGCATGAGTGTGAAAATGTGCGACTTGGAGAAAGCTTTTTTCAAATGCAAAGACAAGGAAGATGCATTCAAGATGGGGCTGGTATGCCTGATTTGCCAGTACCTATTCACATTTGACCCAAAAGAGTTATATTTCCAAAAATACTCAACATGGTGGAAGACAAGGACACTTTCCTCCAATATCCATGGGGGAAGGTCACCTTTAGAGCCACCCTCAAGGGTTTAAACAAGAACATGAAACATCTTAGTACCTCATATTTTGAGAAGAAGGAGAAGGCTGAAGATCCTTATACTCCTTTTGCATATAACATATATGGGTTCGCATTGGCACTTCAAGTGTGGACGTATGAGGTCATCGAAAACTTTATCCCTAAATTCGCCATAAGGAATCAGATTAATGACCCTCTACGCCCAAGGTTGTTACTCTATCATTCCAACAGAAAAAACACATCGATCGAGGTAAAGACTGCCCTAGAGACCACAAATGTGACTGAGATGGAAGAGTCCTCCATGGAGAAGAGGTTATACAGTAGTGAAGAATTTGAGCAAATCGACGAGACAACTAATGATTTTTTTGAGGGATTTACTGATGGGAAGGTAATAAAAGATGATTTTGATGAAGATGAAGAAAGTGAACATGAAGAAGTTACTCTCAATTCCCCCAAACCTGCCACTAGGAAGAGAAAGGCTGATGCTACTCTTAAAGAAGCAGCAAACTTGAAGAAGAAGCTTGCTTATGAATCGATTCTGGCCCGCATTCTTACTCCCCCCTCCACGACCTCAAGTCCTCGGGCTGAGACACCTCCTCCTCGGGCTCATACACCTTCTCCTCGGGCTCCAACACCTTCTGTCTCGGCATATGAATTTATCCAACACTCAGTTGTGTAATACCTGTGTACAGGGAAAATATAACGAATTATTAATTGGTTAAACAGAATGAACACGTGAGCTAAATATTAATACCTTGAACAGAAGTCATAAGAAACCAAATTCCGACTACGGGCAGCAGCCATTGCATGCGTACAAGGAAGACCCGAAACTTCGAATACTCTACAAGTGCAGTTCATGTCTTTCAAATTGACTTTGAAATGGGACTGATTGTCATGCACATAAAACTCGAATCGGTTAAGCGATTGGACTGTATAGAATCTGGCCTTCTCGAATCCCTCACGTAACACCTTCTCATAATTTGGAGATAAAACTTCTTCGTGATTAGACGCTCTTTCTCTTCTATCGTTAAACCAATGTTATATTGTGAATCTTAAATACTCAGCCATTTCTGAAATGGGATACTTTCTGGCTTCCCTGCTCTGACTATTGAAACTCTCAGCATAATTGCTTGTGAGTTGATTGTATCGCTTACCGGGAAAAAATGCTCTACTCCATCTTTGGAACCCAATTTCTTCCAAATAGGCAGCAATCCTGTGATCTTTAACCTTGATCTTGTCAAACCACCGATTAAATTCATGGACAGTGTACGCCCTTGAAGCCGAATCAAACTCCGCATGACACTTATCACTTTTGAATTTGGCCACAATATTCATCTTTATGTGATATGTGCACGCACCGTGGTCTACTTCTGGGAAAACAGCACACAAGGCATTAGCGATGCTTGGGTGTCTGTCGGATACGAAGACGAGATCATCAACTAATCCAATTGCGTCTCTCAGTTTTTGCATGAAATAAGTCCAGGAATTATTATTCCCTGAATCAACAACGCCGAATGCGACAGGATATAGTTGCTCATTCGCATCCAATGCAATAGCCACCAATAATTGACCACCTGCTTAAGAAAACTAGCATCAACACATAATACAGGACGACAAAAGGATTTGAAACCCCTAATTGAGAGGCCTAGAGACATGAACATATACTTGAAGTGGCCGAGCTCGTCTGTCTGTATGTCGGTTATGGTACCAAGATTACACTTCTCCAACATGTAAAGGTATGATGGCAGTATTCCATAGGAATCCTCAACCGTTCCTCGCACATCTATTAAAGCATTTTCCCTTGCCCTCCATGCCTTATTATAAGTCAAAAATATCCCATAAGTTGTCTGCATGTCTTCAATTATTTTCTTAGGCAAGTGGTTATGATGATGGTCCATGTACTTGTTCTTCACGCACTACCCAATAACCCATGCTGGTGTTTGCATTTTTTTCTTGGGCCTCGACAAAACTGAGCATGAGTGTTGTTGCTCAAATTTCCGGATCTTAAACATCTCAGAAAACTTACCTTTCACAGCCCGCAAGCTCCACTTGCATGTCTCATCCAAACATTTGAGTTCCCAAAGATTTTTTCTTGACTTCTCCACTTTGAATTCAAAATGATTGGTCATCGCATATTTATATAGAGCAAGTTGAAGTTCTTTTTTATTTTCAAACAACGAACCGACTTCCAATACGGTTTCACTAGTTAATGCCATCGCAAATGTGGGGTCTGGCGGTGATGTGTCTGTCGGGTCTGTCGATGGTGTACCCATTGAAGATCATCTTGAACTAGATGGTGTACCCATTGATGATCTTCTTGCACTAGTTGGTGTACCCATTGATGCCTTTCTTGCACTAGTTGGTGTACCCAATGATGATCTTCTTGCACTTGGTTGTATAGGTATTGATGCTTTTTCACCACTATTAACATGCAAGTCATGAGTAAGTGGGATGTGAGGCAAAGAGGTTTCTCCGGCTTCATTTTGACTTTCAACAAAGAATTCCGAGGGTACAACAGGTGGTACAATTTTTTGAGTAAGTTGTGGTGGTAGTATACTTTCTTGAGTTGGGTATGTAAGTAGTAGTATCTTTTCTTTAGTAAATGCTGACTTCTCCACTACAGATACACACAATGGTGACACTGTTCGACCCAAAATCAAGCGTGATAAATACGTGTTCAAATCACCATCATTATCAATAAAAACAGGTTTTGGATTTCTGATATTCGGAATATCATACTTCACTTGGAGTACTAAATCGTATGTTGATATCTGCACATTAAGTCTATCGTAGAGTATATCAAGTAATTCAGCATAACGAGTACTTTGGGGTAGATCAAATGTTTTGATTGAAGATGCATCAAAATACAGTATTCCATCAGCATCAAGTTTCCACTCTCCATTATAGAAAACGAAAACTTCAGCTGCAATAAAAAACATGATTTGATTTAGAGACGGATAATTAATACTTCGCGAATCGCTAGGCACTTAGCGAAATGGAAAGGCATTCGCGAAACGGGAAGGCCTTCGCGAATCGTTAGGCACTTAGCGAAATGGGAAGGTCTTCGCGAATCGTTAGGCACTTAGCGAAACGGGAAGAAAACCCTAATCAATCTCAGAAACCGAACATCAATAAAACATGCTTAAAATAGACGTACCTATTGGAACAGTGCTTGTGCACGTCGTGGAGCTCATAGTGGATTTCGAACGAACCGTCGCCGCCGAGATCTCCGACGAGTTCGCCGCCGCCGCCGGAGTTTAGAGAGAACGAGGAGAAGAGCGGGAAGAGAGAAAAGGAGAAGAAAAGAAATGAAAAAAAAGTACGGAGGTTATATTAAATAGTAAGAGTAATCTGGACATTTCACATATCGTCACTTCGCAAAACGCTAAGTCACTTAGCGTTTCGCGACAAGGGCAAAATCGTCCAAAAAAAATAAAATCACCACGAACGCAATAAAATTAACAAATTACCATCAGATCAAATAACCTCATCTTTGAGGTTATTTGATCAAATTTCCCTGCAGAATAGGTTAAAAAGAATAAAGAGCTTCGGGTTAAAACACAAATGAGTGAAGTATTCACTCTGTTTTACATAAAAGATAAAACATATTAATTATTTTATAATTTATATAATATATATTATATAAATATATATAACAACATATTTATAAATTTATTTGTCATATATTTAAATTTATTTATATAAATTAATTTAAAATTTATATAATTATATATTAAATTTATATAATACTATACAAACATAATTAAAAATTCATTGGTGAGATATTTACATTAATTTGTATAAATTATTTTATAAATTTTATAATATAAGTGAAAAAGCGCTAAATACTAAAATATATGCGGGTTATTTTCCATCTCAAATCTGTTCTTCTAGATTTGGTGCTCCACCCTGCACCATATTCATAATATATGTTGATTTTTCATTCTCTCTTTGTATTAATTTTGACTTATTCTATAAACTCACAAATTTTTGTAAAGGTGGTACATGGTGTAGACCAAATTTGGAACAACAGATTTGAACCCGTAATTTTCATGTAAAACTACTAACACATTCATGTAAAAACATTTATGCCTTCATGTAAACCCTACTAGAGAATAATAAAAGATGAAACAAACGCTAACGAGTGAAAATTGTTTCACTAGGTATTTACCGCGCTTAAAGGAATAAAACAAGCGCTAGCTAGTGAATCTTTCTTTATTAGGTATTTACAGCGCTGATATGAGTGAAACAAGCGCTAACTAAGAAAGTGTTAGGATCGATGACACAATAGAAACGTGGTTGAATATTGTTGTTCAATTTTTCACTTTAAATGCGATTTTAATCTTTTTAGAGATTGAAAATCTGTTTCTATTCCTTAACAAATCCTAGCAAGCTCTTGAACGGTTTCAAGTGCAGAAAGTGCTTGTTAGATTTAAAGCAGAAGATGTACGAAGAGAATGATGCAATAAAAAGACAATACAAGATTTTATGGATGTTCGAAGATAAAACTCATACGTCACCTCTTTTTCTGTTTCTAGAAGGATTCACTATAAGATTTTGATTTGTATAGCCTCTACACAAACTCACTAAGATCACAAGTCTTAACACTTGCTTGTTTTAAACTTCTAGGTATCACACTCTCTATTGAACAAATAATGTTCTGTACAACTTACAATACTGAAAATTACTATCAGGTAATACAAAAGATTATCTCTCAATGTGACATGGTGACTTGACGTATTCACTTGTCAAGAACGAGCTAGAGAGAGTAATCAAAGAGCTGAGAGATTCAGAGATCAAGTGATCAACAAATCAAGAGATTCGTCGTTGTACTCTGATGCCTTTTTATAATTGATGCATGACAACGGTTGAATCTATTTCATAGATACGTGTCATTTTTTCGTACATCTAGCGTACGAGGTAGTGTACATAAGGATAATATTCGTTGGTGCATGGCGTACATGATTGTAGTGCACATACTGATGGAATATTCGGTAGAACATAGCGTACATGATAGTAGTGCGCGGACTAAAAGAATATTTGTATACGTGGAAGTTGTACATTCGTCGTATTAAGCTGATGTGGAAGTCTACTGATAGACAGCTCTTCTGATGAGTCGGTTGTTGGCGCAACACTACTGTTGGAACAACACGGTTGTTGCCTACTCGGATGTTAATGCAACACAACTGTTGGCGCAACACTGTTATTGGCTACTCGGCTGTTAGCGCAACACAACTGTTGGCGCAACACTGTTGTTGCCTACTCAGCCGTTAGCGCAACACAGTTGTTGGCGCAACACTACCGTTGCCTACTCGACTATTAGTGCTACACAAATGTGCTGACGTCAACTCTACTGTTACGCTTCTTCAGGCTGCTGCTTGAACAAACTTATTGTCAGCGCCTTTTCAGCTCTACTGATGGAACAAGGTTGTTGTCAGCGCCTCTTTCGTCTACTGCTAGCGCTTCTTCAGACTATTGTTAGCGCTTCTTCAGACTGCTGATTGAACAAGCCTGCTGCTAGCGCTTCTTCAACTTTACTGTTTGAACAAGCCCACTGTCAACGTTTCTTCAGCTCTGCTGTTTGAACAAGCCTACTGTCAGCGTTTCTTCAGCTTTGCTGTTTGAACAAGTCTGCTGCCAGCGCCTCATTAAATTTACCTGCGCATTAAAACATTTACTGAACTTAATTTTATTCATTTATCAACGCATCATCAAAACTATGTCGCTTTGATTCTAATTATCTTAAGTCTATTTTAATCGATTAAAGCGTTTTTCATAATTCAATTTAATTAACGATTTTTCTTTTAATCGATTAAGCATTTTTTTTATTCTCTGATAAGGCTTATATGAAGGTATAAATGATTTTACATGAATTTATAAATCTGTTTACATTGATGTGTATTAATGTGTTAATGGTTTTACATTAACGTTTATATATATTTAATATGTAGTTATATAAATTATAAAATATTTAAAACAAATTCATTTATGTATCTTACAAATAAAATTATAAATATGTTTTTAAATATAATTATAGATTATAAAATAATTAATATATTTTATTTAGTATGGTCTATTAGGGTTTATATGAAGGCAAACATGTTTTTACATATAAATGTACTAATGTTTTAGATGAATGTGTTAGTGATTTTACATGAAAATTAAAGGGATTATATTTTCAGTGCAGCGGAGTGAAGTGAAGAAAACTTCACTGAATAACGCTTCATTCAATTTTACATTGTAACACTGATGTAAAACGGAATAGCGCTTCCTCCTTCAGTCCATTGCGCATCTCGGACTGGTAATGTAAAACGGAGTACTCCAATTAAAATATTATTTATTTTTAAAATATTTTTTTACCAATAACTTATATTAAATAAAATTATTTAACTAAAGTAAAATTAATGACTTAAATAATCTAAATTGAAAAGTTTATATTCATCAAAGATAAACAACATTCTAGCTCTAGAGTCTCCCAATCAAAGTTTTTTTTTTCTCTTTTCTTGGTTGGAAATTTAAAAATAATTTTTAAAATAATCAAATATTATTAGCCAAAACTCATGCATTACATGAATTTTTTATAAACAAATATAACTTTGTTTGAATTATTATATATAAAAGAGATTTTCAATTGTGTTAATAAATATATAAAAAATTGATGTACATAACAATTAAACCAATAAATATTAAAACTCAAATATAAGACTTTTTTTTCTTTTTAATTATAAGATATCTTAATTTGATATATTTACGCTTTTAAATTTATTGAGAGAAGTTAACATGATAAAAGATAAAATTGTAGAAGAAATTAGATGTTTAATATCAATAGTAACTTAACTCCTCAAAACAAAATTACGATTCATAAAGACCATATTTTGACATATACTTGATAGGTCTCTTTTTATCTGTCAATTACTTTCTCAAAAAAAAAAGTTTCATATCATCATTTAGATGCCCCTTATAGTCACATTTAGAACTATTAGTCAAAAAGGAAAGACTTTACATATGTTTCATCGATAATAGTCTTTCCATTTATAATTTTGATCACAACATGGCCTAAACAAGGAGTGTGTTGTTAACTTTAAACCATGATTATACATTGAAAACAAATTTTGTGTCATATTTCTAATTTAGACGTTGTAAAATTTAAAAACATGATCAGATACATTAAAAAATGTTTCTTTCTATTATGTTTAACTTTTCAATAAGGTGAATTATTTTGTACATTAACTGTATTTGCAAGTGATATTATGAAATATATGATAAAAATGGATGAGTTATGACTTATTAATAGAAGATATGTTTAAGTATATTTTTAGTCATAAATCTCTTTATTATATTTCTTATTCTTAGTTTGAAAAAAATATAACATCCTTGTTATATTGAGTGTTAATATTGTTTTTTTTTTTCTAATTTGTTATTAATCTTTATCTTGGAGTCTCTTATCATAAGAGGAGTGATTAACAAATAACACTAACACTAAAATAATTTGATTTTTTCACCTGTACAACCTGTACAATAGAGCAAAGTCAAGCCAGTCTAGTTGAACATGCACAATATTGATTGGTTTTCTGTTAACATCACAAATGAAAAAACCAAAAACACTTTCAATTTGAAAAGATAATAAAATGTGTAAATTTGGGTTGAACTGTTATGATCACGAGACCTATAATGGGAAAAAAGTGACTGGTGAAGCTTACTTCCATATTATTTTAAAGATTGTTAATGTTTAACTGCTAAATAAACATGGACACGCATTTCTTTCTATCCCTCCGGGAGCTCACTTGTTGCCGCATGGGCGAGAGGTTCACCAACATCGGTCGTCTAATATATTTGTCTCTTTGTCAGTATTAGAAACTGGTTTAAATATATAAAGAATGCTCTTCTATAACATTAGAAAATTCAGATGTTGGAGCTTCTTCATTTATCACCAATTCATGTTATCTCTGTGTTTTTCTATTTCATTAGAAAATGAAATTGACATTAAGTGTTACCTTTTTATATTTGGAAATAGATATTGGAGTTTATTCATAATATCACAAATCCGCATTATCCTCATCCAAAACAAAAAATTGTGTTAAATCAAATAAAAAACTCTAACTGTAATTCAAAATTTGAGATTTATCATTTTTGCAATGTTACAATATTTGTTACTGTAACCCCAGAAAATCCTTTCCGCAGCTTAGCACATGTCGGACGACACGTAGCAATACTAGGGATCTGGACTGACTCAAGGTTTAATGTGTTTCAACCTTGGTTTACGTGTCAAACTTCTTTTGTAAAATAAAAGATTGTTTTTTTTAAAGATTTTGATAGTACATGGGAGCTTGTAAAATTAACTATGTAAAAATAATTAATTTTATTCAAAATTTAATAATCCGGGGATTTACTTGACTTGAAATTCGGTTTCAAATTAATTAAACATAATTAATTTAAGAAAAGATTATTTATTTGAAAACAAAGTCGTCAAATAATTTTAGAAAAATCAGTAAAATATACGTGTATAAACATACTTTATACCAATGTTTCCATAAGGGATTCGTTATTTGGTTACGCTCAGAAAAGGGCTTTCGTGCTGTCCTTCGCGCCCATTGAAAACGGTTTTATTTTTAAAATAACAGTCTGGCTATAAAAAGTTATTTATAACGTTTATTTCCTTTAATTAGTAGTCCGAGTGTCCTAAATAAGGATAATTTTAGATTACGTAAATAATTGTACAAAATTATTTAGAAGTGCGTATCTATGATTGCGTTTATATAAGATTGAGTATAAGACCTGAAAAATATTAGAAAAATATTAGAATTTAAAAATAAATTTCAAATGGGGCCTTAGTCAAAATATTTGTTTAGAGAATATCTCGAAAATCTAAAAATTATTTTTTAACATTTCGGGATTATTTGAAAATGGATTGGGATTCCAAAATTACAAAAATAATTTTAGATTTTGAAAAGTGGAACCAAACATGTCCTGTGTCTTAGGGCTTGGGTCCATTTTTATCGGTCTAGGACCGGATGGGCTCTGACTAAATCAAGGGCGGTCTGAATCGGGGCTCAGGATACCCAGTTAGAGGATTGGAGGGTTCGATCCTAAGGTTCTGGAGGCTCAGTCCTGAATTCAGATTGTTCGGTCATAGGTTTGGGAGTCTCGGTCCCAGATCTAAATTTCTCGGTCGTGGGACCTAGGAGTCTCGGTCCTAGGTCAGACCTCTCGGTCCTATGTGAGAATCCTCGATCAGATTTCACGATCCTTGCACAAGAACATCGGTCCTAGGGCTCGGTCCTAACTCAAGAACACCGGTCCTTGGTCTCGGTCCTAAGTAAATTTTCTTGGTCCTTGATCTCGGTCAGAACCGAGGATTCTCGATCCTACTTTTCGGTCATCGGTCCTACAAGACTCGGTCCAAGAGGATCGAGTGTTCTTCATTTGGCATGAAGATTGTATGTTTGTAACTTTTGATACACATCATGTGTAAGTTGCTAACAACTCATATGGATGTAGGGATCATAACCCCCAACCCTAAACTCGATCAATCAAACTTTACAACGATTTTTTTTTAAATAGTTTTTAGGGAAAATTTTGGGAACTTTTGATTTATGCCATCTCATGGCCTAATTCTTGTTCCAACCGCTTTGAAATGATGTTTACAATCAAACATGACCAAAACAAGAACATCAATCAAGTTATGTAACAACTTTTAAAACTGAAATTCAAACTCATTTAAAAAAAAATCAGTTGGATCAAACATGATCGGAATGTTTGTTTTATGATCTGGAAATCATCCTAACATGTTTATAAACATGCTAGGAAACTATTTGAATCAAAATTCAAGCTTAAAAGGTCAAGAACACTAAATTCAAAATTTCTAGATTTTGAAATCAATTTTTTTTTATTGAGGTAGAATTGATGAAATCTCTTTCGACATAAAGCTTAGAAAATATTTAGGGATTGATTTCAACTATAGAAAGCATGAAATTGAGCCCTAAATAAGATCAACCCGATCGAACTTAGAAAAATCTAATTTTGAATCCTAACTTGAATTACATTAGGTCTGGAAGCTTACTAGCAATTGGAGAACACTCCAATGAACTGTAGGAAGCTTTCCCAAACCCCAACTCAAAGCCTAGATTTCCGGAACGATTTCTTCAAAAATACAGCCGTCGAAGTTCTTAGAAATTCTTTGAATTGGCTATAATATTAGGATTACGTTCGATGGTTTGGAAGAAGAACACTTAGGGACTATTTATACCCGAGCTAGGTCGATTTTATAGTCGAATTCATCTTTATTTTGCTTTAAAGTTCTTCTTCTCTGTTTCTGTTTTGTCCTTGGCAGCCTAGTTCTAGGGTAGATTTTGACTTCTAATCCCAAGAAAATGAAGGTGAGGGAGAGACGTCCACGTTGGTGAAAAATGGAAGGATAAGATTGAGAAATGAAGGAGATAGGATTTTTAGAAGGATTGCCGACGTCGATCGCGAGTCTCCGACTTTTGTGTTGTCAATCGAAAAAGACGAACAATATGACGTCGTTTTATTTAATACGAAACGTGTCATTGCGTTATGTTGGCGGTCCGGTGTAGACCCGGGCGCGCACTGATTTGGTTATAACCGGCTACATGATGTGTTTCTAGGCGCTGTATGAAAATCCAATGCTGATCTGATAGATGAAATCCCTATTGCAACCAATTCTCTTATATTCGGTCACACTGGATTATCAGTTTAATTTTTAATATAAGAGTTATTTGAAATCGAATATTAACCTTTTTTTCGTTTTTCTTTACCAAATTAATTCACAAAAATATTTTTGACAACATAAAAATTTGTTTATTTATTTTATTTTTGGGTATTTATTTAATTGTTTTATGTCCTAAATTATACATAATTTATGTTTAAAATTATAATTAAATTATTTCAACCCCTTTTTGGGCTTAATTTGGGTAAATCAAATACAATATTTTAACCCAAATTATTTTTGATTTATATTTAATTTTTTTTAATTAGGGTTTAATCATCACAATAATTAGCCCTAATTTGATTTCAATCTCTCCTTTTGATTATTTTGAATTAAAAAATTCAAAATATTATTTTAATATTAATAATATTATCATAAATTGGGATATGTCAAATTTTCAATGCTTACAGTTACAAACCATTTTCTCGTGTAAAGTTTAAATAGACATCATTTTACTTAAACTACAACCACTCTAACAAAGTTTTTCATGATGGCATAAATGATTAAATATATAATTCTTGAAATAAATATTGCATTAGTATATGTTGGATCATAAGACAACGCATACACAACTATAAATAATAAATTTCCAACATACTTACTTGATTGATATCATTTTATTATTCTTCTTTTCATTCAAGTGAGAAATGAAAAATTAATCTAAGAGTCGCTACGAAAAACATTCAAAACATGTTATGATTTCTCTCATTTATTCTTCTTCTTTTCATTCAGAATATTCTAGATGATTTCCCTCTCGATTACTATCTATAGTACCACCTCTTCAAATTGTCGAACGAACATTGAAAAAAATATTATCACTCTCTTAATTTAGACATAATCTCTCAAATTCAGATTCACATATACCATCATATAAAATATCACCCTCACTCAATTCGAATCACCATTCCTTCCATCCCTAAAATCTGCACCCATATATACTACTATTCTCTTAGTAATCCCTTAAATTTGAACTCATATATACCATCATATCTTATTATACTCTCTCAATTCGAATCACCATTCCATTTTTCTTCAAATTCGGACTCACATGTACCATCATATCAAATATCACCCTCCCCCAATTGCAACCACAATTCTCATAATCTCTCAATTTCGCACCCACATATACTACCATCATTATCATTTTAATATTTATAATACCCCGTCTAAAATTCGCACTAATTGGGACTCGAATTATGATCTCAAGTTTGAAATATAACACTCCAATCATTAGAACACTTATGATTGTTAAAATCAATTTATGATTTTATATATTTATATATATTTTGTATATAAACTCTTGATCATTTAGTTAATCAATAATCTTTATCTATAGTATTAGAAAATTAAATTGACATTCAGTGTTACATTTTTGTATTTGGAAATAAATGTTGGAGTTTCTTCATTTAGTCACTAATTTGGGTTATCTGTTGTTTTGGCACAATTAGAATCCCACATCGGAAGATAATGGGAGTGAAAGAAGTTTCTTAGTATATAAAAGAAACTATATTCACAATTAGCATAAATCCCACATCGGAAGATGATGGGAGTTGGGGAAGTTTCTTAGTGTATAAAAGAAACTCTCCCCTCTTTGGTTTATTGCACTCAAATTTGTATCTCTTCTTCCTTATTAATTGATAGCCTTAGTGCTCGGAGACGTAGGCAACATTTTGGCCGAACTCCGTTATCAAATTCTGTTAGTGTTCTTTCGTTTGGTTTTTTCTTCTTTTGTGTTTCTGTCAGGGTTTTCCCCAACAAGTGGTATCAGAGCCGAAGGTTCGTCTTTGGCATGGTGGAGTCTTCAAAAGGGGCGTCAACTCCTTCGTCATTCTGGACGAGGACACCGATGTCGAATTTGAAGTTTGCGGTGGAGATCTTTGATGGAACTGGGCGTTTCGACATGTGGCAAGGTGAGGTTCTAGATTGTCTTTTTCAGTAGGGTCTAGATGTTGCTATTGAGGTCGGAAAGCAGATGATATAGAAGAAAAAGATTGGAGTATCATGAATCGGTTGGCGTGCGGAATAATTCGGTCGTGCCTGTCCAGAGAGCAAAAGTATGCTGTGAAGAATGAAACTTCTACACAGAAACTGTGGCAAGCATTGGAGGACAAGTTTCTGAAGAAGAGTGGTCAGAATAAGCTCCTTATGAAGAAAGGACTATTCTGGTTTGAATACTAATCAGGTACTACGATGAATGAGCATATAACTAAGTTTAATCAGTTAGTAGCGGATTTGTTAAACATTGACGTTAGGTTTGAGGATGAAGATTTGGCTTTGATGTTGCTATCGTCCCTTCCTGATGAATTTGAACACTTAGAAACAACGTTACTTAATGGGAAGGGAAATGTTTCTCTTGATGCTGTAAGTTCTGCTTTATATAGTCATGAATTGAGAAAGCATGATAAAAGGAAAAGCAAAGTAGGTACAGCAGATGAAGCATTGATGGTCAGAGACCGTCAGCAGAGCAAATCAAAAGGGAAAGGAAGAAGATCTGAAAGTAGAGTTGCCAAAGATGAATGTGTTTTCTGTCGTGAGAAAGGACATTGGAAGATTAACTGCCCAAAGTTGAAGAAAGAGAAAGATTCTGAAGATGCGAATGTTGCAGAAAACAAAGGTGATGCAGATTCAGAATACTCTTTATCGATGTCACACACAACATCACATCCTGATGCGTGGATATTGGACTCAGCCTGCACTTATCATATGACACCAGTTCGAAAGTGGTTCTTTGACTTTAAGGAGCTAGATGGTGGAGTTGTTTTAATGGGAGATGCTAATACATGTAAAATAAAGGGGATAGGTTCAATCAAGCTGAGGATTGATGACGGATTCACCAGAATTATTAGAGATGTTCGGTACATACCGAATATGAAAAAAAATCTCATTTCTTTGGGGGCCTTGGAGTCGAAAGGCCTACATGTGAAATTGGAAAATGAAGTTCTTAAGGTAATATCTGGAGCGCTAGTAATGTTGAAAGCTATCAGGAAGAGTAATAATTTGTATTACTATCAAGGTAGTACAGTTAATGGGACATCATGTGTATCAACTTTCGGGAGCAGTAAGGAATTAGAGGCAACAAAGTTATGGCATATGCGATTGGGGCACGCTGGTGAGAAATCTATGCAAACTCTTGTCAAGCAAGGATTATTGAAAGGTACAAAAGTTTGTAAGTTAGATTTTTGTGAACATTGTATTCTGGGAAAACAAAGGCGAGTAAAATTTGGCACTGCTATGCATAATACCAAGGGTATTTTGGATTATGTGCACTCAGATGTCTGGGGACCTGCCAAGACTCCTTCTCTTGGAGGTAGACATTATTTTGTTACTTTTATTGATGATTTTTCCAGAAGAGTTTGGGTGTTTACTATGAAGAACAAAGGTGAAGTGTTTGAGATTTTTCTTAAATGGAAAACTCAAGTTGAAGACGAGACAGGAAGAAAGATCAAAGTTCTCCGGACTGATAACGGTGGAGAATACAAGAATGATCCATTCCAGAGTTATGCCAAGAGTGTGGCATAGTTCGACACTTCACAGTTAGAAAAACACCACAGCAGAATGGAGTATCAGAACGTATGAACAGGACATTGGTGGAGAAAGTTCGATGTATGTTGTCTAATGCTGGGTTAGACAGGAAATTTTGGGTAGAAACTGTATCATACGCTCAACATTTGGTAAATCTCCTACCATCATCTGCACTTGGTGGCAAGACTCCATTAGAGGTATGGTCTGGAAAACCTGCAACTGATTATGATTCTTTGCATATTTTTGGTTTTGCTGCATATTATCATGGAGTTGAATCAAATTTGGATCAACGAGGAAAGAAGGCTCTTTTTATGGGATTTACTACGGGAGTTAAAGAGTATCGCCTCTGGTGTTTGGATGCAAAAAAAACCATTATCAGTAGAGATGTTACTTTTGATGATTATTCAATGTTGAATAAGGTAACACCAGACAAGATTGATTGTACTCCGCAACAGGTGGAGTTTGAGCAGATAAAGATAAGCCCAACTAAAAGTAACTCTCCGACGACAGACGAAGAGTTAAATGTGGAAGAGGTTCTAACCCAAGAACCTTTAGAACAAAGTGAATCAATTGATGTGAATAGGCCAAGACGAGTTATTCAAAAACCAGGTCGGTTTGCTGACATGGCGGCCTATGCACTTCTAGTCGTAGATGATGTTCCATCCACTTTTTCAGATGTCAGTCGAAGTACTGAAAATGGAAAAATGAGAAGTGTTATGGAAGATGAGATGCAATCTATTCAGAAGAATGAGACATACAAGTTGAGGCATCTACGAAAAGAGAAGAAGGTTATTGGTTGTAAATGGATCTTTGTTAAGAAAGAAGGATTTCCTGAAAAATTTGATGTTCGCTACAAGGAAAAATTGGTAGTTAAAGACTACGCTCAGAAGGAAGGAGGTGATTATAATGAGGTACTTTCTCCTGTTGTTAAACACTCTTCCATTAGAATTTTGTTAGCCTTGGTAGCGCAGATGAATTTGGAGCTAGCTCAACCAGATGTGAAGACCGCAGACATACACAGTCATTTGAACGAAGAAATCTACATTTATCAACAAGATGGATTCAAAGTTGCTGATAAAGAAAATTAGGTTTGCAAGTTGAACAGATCATTGTACAGGTTGAAGCAATCGTCGAGACAATGGTACAAGCGACTTGACAAGTTTATGATGGAGCACAAGTACACAAGAAGCAGATTCAGTTCATGTGTGTATTTGCGCAAATTGCAAGATGAGTCTTACATTTATCTACTCTTGTACGTTGATGATATGTTGATAGCATCAAAGAGCCAATATGAAGTTGACAAATTGAAGGCTCGATTGGGTAAAGAGTTCGAGATGAAAGACATGGGGAAAACCAAATCTAATTGTTTAGATTTGGTAAACATCTTCCGCGTTTGAGTCGGCGCTGAAGAGCGCCAATTGAAAGCACTGAAGGTTTATTTTTAATATTGAAGATTAGTATTTGGATATTGTGTCAAGGTGGAGATTTGTTGTTTTTGCACAATTAGAATCCCACATCGGAAGATAATGGGAGTGAAAGAAGTTTCTTAGTATATAAAGAAACTATATTCACAATTAGCATAAATCCCACATCGGAAGATGATGGGAGTTGGAGAAGTTTCTTAGTGTATAAAAGAAACTCTCCCCTCTTTGGTGTATTGCACCCAAATTTGTATCTCTTCTTCCTTATTAATTGATAGCCTTAGTGCTCGGAGACGTAGGCAACATTTTGGCCGAACTCCGTTATCAAATTCTGTTAGTGTTCTTTCGTTTGGTTTTTTCTTCTTTTGTGTTTCTGTCAGGGTTTTCCCCAACATTATCCTCATCTAAAACAAAAAAACATGTTAAATCAAAAAGAAAACTCTGATTGTTATTCAAAATTTTACCTTTATAATTTCTACAATGTTATAGGGTTTGTTACAAACTTTTTTCTCGTGTGAAGTTTACATAGACAAAATTTTGTTGAAAGTTTCCTGATGGCTTAAATGGTGAAATATTCCATTCTTGAAATACAACTTGCATTAATCATATATGTTGGATCATAAGACAACGTAAACACAATAAAAAATGAGATACTTACTTGATTCATATCATTTTATTATTCTTCTTTTCATTCGAGTGATAGATGAAAAATTAATCGAAGAATCACCATGGAAAACTTTCAAAACATGATATGATGCTCTCATTTTATTCTTCTTCTTTGCATCTGAAACATTCTAGATGGTTTCTCTCTCGATTACTATATGTAGTACCACCTCTTCATATTGTTGAACATTGACAAAAAAACATTATCATTCTCTCAATTCAAACATAATCCCTTAACTTCGGACTCATATATACTATTATATCAAATATTGCCCTCTCTCAATTCAAACCACCATTCTCTTAATCCCTCAAATTATCACATATATATATACCACAATTACCTTAGTAATCCCTCAAATTTTGACTCATATATACCATCATATCAAAGATTATAATTTCCCAATTAGAACCACAATTCCCTTTTTTTCTTAAATTCGGACTCACATACATCATATCAAAGATCAACCTCCCCCAATTTAAACCACCATTCTCATAATCTCTCAAATTCGCATCCATGTATACTACAATCATTATTATTATACATCATATCAAAGATCAACCTCCCCCAATTTAAACCACCATTCTCATAATCTCTCAAATTCGCATCCATGTATACTACAATCATTATTATTTTAATCTTTATAATACCCCGTAAAATTCGCACTAATTGGGACTCGAACTCTTCAACCATTTTAGTCTCAAGCTTGAAATGTAACACTTCAACCATTAGACCACTTGTTATTGTTAAATTCAATTTATAATTTTATCTTAATCTATGTTTAAATAAGGGTCTAGCACTATTCCTTGCTTCAAGATGACTCTTAGCATCCATTAGTTTAGACAAGATGAGGATAAGAATATAGAACATCTTTAAGGCACATCAGAACACAATATGAATTGAATGGTTCACATGTTTTTGTTTGATTGACTTTGAAATTCATGAATCCTTGTAGGAAATGAATCTATGCACCGGGGAAATTCCTGTAGAAGATTTGGAGTGATGGGACTCCATATTGACATCGCATGAACCAAATGAATTTTGGTTAATGTTCAAAGTATTATGAAAAATTGTATGCATGTCAACTGTCAAGCATATTTTTAAGAACATGTTGAATCTGAGTTTGTAAGTTTCTGAGTTATGGAACTCTAGATGCGATACCGCGAAAATGAAATTTTTTTCGAATATGCTCCAAAATTCTGAAAAAAATTCATATAAGTCAAAAATATTTGTGTGAACCTGTTACAAAAGTTTTTTAATTTTTCGGTGTGTAGAACTCAAGATATGAGTCTTGGAAACTAGGCCGTTTCTTAAAAAGGTCCTAAAATTATGAAAAAAATATTATTATTGTAGAAAAAATTTGATCGCCCCTAAATATTTTGAAATTTTCTAAGATGATTTAGATGTTCCAATTGAAGAATCAAGGTTGTTTAGTGAAAAAGATAACGAATAAAGCCCTTGAATTTCCAAAAATGTTGAAATTGAAACTTTATAGTAAAAACTAGACATATGTAAAAATCAGGGTTCGAATTGGACATAATTAGATAGTCTAAGTGTCGAAATATTTCGGAATTATTAAAATAATTCGAAATTGAAAGTTTGGGGTTGAAATTGGACGTGGAATAAGTCTTGGGGTCGCTTTTGACATGGACAGAATCAAGGATTGAAATAATTCAACCTATTTGAAATAAGTTGAATTCTGGATGTCTAATGTTGAAATTAAACTCTTATGATTGATGAAGGTTGTTTTGAACGACAATAAGAAGTTTAAGGGCCGAAACATTCTGGAATTAAGAACTTTGTTTTCTTCTTGGTTAGATTCCCATACAACATCAATTTCTAAAAGATAATCTTGAGCAGAGAATTTTGCTCCTTCACGCTTCACCAGTTGTGTTTACAAGAAAGGATTTCAGATCACATTCACTACAACAATCATCTTCTTCCTTGATGCTTAAGACTTTGACGACGAACAACTAATTCATATTTGCCTTTAGTGAAGCCTCACATAGATAGACTAAGTGAAGTATTATGTTATCACATTTTGATTTATCACATAACCTCCTAGATCGAACTCAGTCTCAACGAATTGATAATTTGTCAATGACAGACTTATTACGCAAGCACTCTTTCATTATGACCGTAGATCAAGAAGCGTTTGCGACTTCTTGCTCATTTATACATGTGATGATCTACATTCACTAGGAAAATTATGTACGAACGTACTGTTCAAATCTAGAATCACATATTTCTTCTTACAATGATGAATAACGACGAGCTCAACAATGCGGATTAACAAACAAAGTTGATCTTGACTTACCTCTTCCTACTCTACATACATAATTCTTACCTAGGTCTCTAGAAGTTAAGATTGCACTAAAATAATAATCAATTGAACACAAGCTAATCAGACTATTGTAATGCATCAACCGAATGAAACAATCACATGCTTATATGTATGAAAGCTTGAACGGATGTATGCTTTCGTTAATGCAACAAAGACATTACTGTCTATAAAGCTTGTAAGGTCTTAGACCTTACCTAGATGTAGAATAGTGAATACAGTAGAGGAATGTAGGTAATTCTTAAGGAATTTAGACGACTTCGTTGAAGAAGACAAACTCAACTTCGGAGGCACTTCTCTTAAAGCTCTCTTGCTCTTGATGAGGAAGACAACCCTCTAGTGTAATATCTCTTTCTAGTATTAAACAAAATGGCTCAATCTACCTTAAATAAATGATGATATCTCTTTAAATACCCCATAACTATGAGCAGTTGAAGGATTTTTAGTTTTTTCAACCTGCCATTAACTTAGTGAGTCAAACTAACCTATTTTTCTCATTGGCATAACGAGTTCATTGAATATGTAACTGGCCTAACTACATTCTCCAACTTGAATAAACTAGTTTCATGCCTTGTAGTCCAAGTTAAGATTTTTCAAAGTTGTAGACACCCTGTTTTAACACCCAAATAATTAAAATAAATTTGCCTGGTCTAGAATGATCATACTTGATTGCTGAATCAAGAGACCAAAAATAGAAACACCATTTCAAAACTGGCAAGACTTGCCCTTTTGAACTTTGTTCAAACAATGATTTTTTAAAATACTCAAGATTTAGATGAACCGATGTCTTCAAATCAATTAGTTGGAAAAATCTTGAATTTTGAGTATAATATTGATATTTGACAAAATGTAAAAAAACATCTACTTTAATGTTTTTTTGTGCCCGAATGCCATTTTTCATAAAAAGTCGGAACTTAGTAGACCTGATACGTTCAATTTAACCATTTCGAAAAATTATAAATTTTGAGTATAATATTACTATTGGTAATTTTGTATAACTGGCTTTCGAAAAGCTATCTAAAAGAAGAAAACCATGTCAAATTGGGTGGCTCAAGGCTCGGTCAACTCGAGTCAACCATGCCAAGACTATTTAAAATGTGGAGATGATGTCATCGTGATGTCAACGGATGCTTCATTCGAAAATGCCCAAAAATATACTTTCTTCACTTTGGGCATGAACGACTAAAGAATAACAACATTCACCTCCGACTTAAAAAACATTTTGGTCTCTACACTCGATGGTTTTGGATGATCTTGCATGTTTTGGAAAGTTTGAAGAGATCTCTACAAATATTTTTCAGCATGATCTTGGATATAAGTTCTTTATCACGAGGAATCGTCGATGCAAGACGAAGTGTCCAAAATATGATCAATCCTGACACACCTTCGGTTAAAATTCAATAGCTTGGGCCACAATGCCTAAAAAATGGACTTCTACCTATGGTTAGATAGTTAAGACATAGAGCGTTCGAATGGAATTGATCCCGAGCCCCCATTCAACATTTAAATCGGTATACACGTCTAGACAAGTCGATGTAAGTGCACTAGTTTTGTTCTTAGAGTGAACTGAAGCTATGTGCAACTTCAAAAATTCATATCTTTTAATATACTCAAACCATTCAAAGCAAGTGATCTACCATTAGAAAGGTCTTTGAGTTATCTTTCTATTGACACCAAATATCAATCATGTTTCGACCTGTAGTCCATGCTAGATCGCTTGCCAACCAGACTATCCAATTTGGGGCCACCAACGTTTCATCGGGAATTTATTGAACCTACGATCTGATTTGGAATTTATGAGAAAGAATAAAGTTATCATCCTTTAAAGTCTCAGTTGAAACAAAGCTACTGAAAATGAAAGTCTAAAGAAGGAAAACTTTGAAATTCATAACTTGGTTCACACTCCATCACTTGAGCTGATTCAAATTGGAGAATGGAGATACACCGGTTACGTACAAGAATAATTCGACCATAACTAAGTAAAAGACCATAAATAAGTGGATCAAACTCACTAAGTCTATTTCCAATTAGAAAACTAAAAAGCCCTTAACTATTGATGGCTTTGGGGTATTTAAACACATTTCCTTCACAAATGAAGGCAACTTGGACTATTTGTTAAAATTTCTGAGAGAGAAGTTACTAAGTAGAGAAAGAAATCTAACATCCTCAAGAGCTACTACAAAAATTTGAAGAAATTGCCTCGCCGGAGCTCATTTCTCTGATCAAGAGCTACCTCCTTCTTTGCTATAACTTATAATCTTCAATCTCCTACTATATTTGAATACCTAATCACTACATTTGGATATGAATAACTACTCATAAGTATAAGAGAGTGAAAACGTCTCTTTATAACCATCATCTTCAAAGGCAAAAAGTGTTCGTCGGAGCTCTAGTCGCTATCTCAAGCTCCTACAATCACTACACTTGCTTCCATTACAATTTGTTTTCTATTTCGAGATACTTCCAAAGATTTATAAGGTCTCTTGATCTTTGTAACAACAAATGCCTAACTCAAGTAGTTTGTTAAGATATCAGTGTTCATATCGTCTAATTAATGATATGATCATATGTTATCTATTTGCTTGATCATTGGTTAAACCCTAGCTTAGCCTAGGTAGATCTTATTGATTCAATTGACTAGAAATCCTAATTGGAAATTTCAGTAGAAAATTGATTTTGTAAATCCTAAAGTAAGAGGAGATGAATACCTATCCATTGATATTAAATTTGATTCCTAATTCAACTGATTGATCGAAATACCTAGGCCAAACATTGAACAAAACTAAAAATGTAAAACCTTATGCATGCTAGTTGTTTGATATAATGCCTAAGAGAATTTTCTAAAAAAAATTATACTTAGTAAAATAGGTTTAGGGTTAGGATTTGAAAAAAATAAAGATCGTGTAAATCGATTTAGGTTTAGGGTTTGAAATAAATGAAGATAGTGCAAATCGATTTAGGTTAAACCGTCGCCTCGCCGCCCCGCCGCCTCGGCCTCGTCGCCGCCATGAAAGAGAGAACAAGAGAAGAGAGAGAAAGAAAATGAAAGAAATGAAAAAATTAGAGTATTTATATTAAACCTAATTCACTTAGCGAAAGATAATTTCGTCAAAAAATAAATTAAAAGACCATGAACGCAACTAAATTTATAATTTACCACCAGGTCAAATAATCTGGTCTTTGAGGTCATTTCCTCAAATTTCCCCCTAACACATGTCTTTGGATTTTAAAAAAACATCCAGGCATGTCCTCTAACTTTTCAGTGGCGTCCATATCAATTCCTGAACTCTTCTTCTGCCAAATTTTGGCATCCAACTTCCAATTTCAATTATTTTGAATTCCTTTTAAGAGTTTGTTTGGTTTTCACTTTGGTAGAAAGCACTTTTCTAATTAATTTAAACCTATAAATTAATTTAGAAGAATATTATTTTTAACAAAAATATAAATATTCATAATTTTTAGGATACGTTTGAAAAAACTCCTAATTTAGCGGGATCATAACTGGAGTTCTATAATTCTAAAAATCATAAAATTATTCCTCACATATTTATGCAAACAATCTCCTTATCTAATAAATTTGAATATTTCACTTCTCATTGGTACTCTCATTTCTTGCTCGGGAAAGACGTTAACAACTCTTTTATTTTAACCTTGTCTAATCCTAATGAACTTCTAGACTCACTTATAGTAAAGAATAAGGCTAACCATTTTAGAGATATGTAAAGATACTCACAAGAGCAAATGAGTTTTGAACTCAGAACACAAGTGTAATAATTCTTCACAATATTCAATGGTCAACTACTTAAGAGTAGAGATTGTTCGTAAGGACATGCGAATGTGACATAAAGCTACGTCCATTTCTTGGACGCAACCAAGAATCGGACCCTTAAAGACATATCTCTGAATTACTTTTCTATCTTTTTAAGAAGCAATTATGGTGGTGACTATTTAATCATGCACGTGTAGAGTCATATGACAGTACGAACGGAAACACATATGGACCAACCTACGAGGTGAATCTGCTCTAATTATGGAGGCGAGGAGAGAAATAATGGGTGGACAAAAGAAAACATATACACAAAAAAATCGTGGATGTTCTAGGGGATAAAAAACGGGTGACTCTACTAGAGAGCACAATATATGCTTAGATTGAAACATGTAGTTGGCCAAACTATCCTAAAAACAAGGATGTTACACTCCTTATCCCACAAGAACTTTATGTGAGGGAAAAATCTAGAGAACACAATGTAAATTTTATGTTCACATTTGCTTGCTTGTTTGTGTGAAGATTTAACCTAACAAGGCTCTTCGCCTTTTAATTAATGAGGTGTGTTAACATAAGTATTTTGGTAAACAATGAATCTAGAATGCAAAGGTTACTGATTCATGCAATCACATGGTTAATTGAACCAGGTGCATCAAGAGAGAAATAACATGTCTCTTGGATTCAATACAACATCTCGAAAGATGGTTTCTATGAGGTAAGTTTCAGATCATATAGATAATCTGTCATTGTCTTAAAGAAGACATAAAGATGAATCTAGCACAAAAAGGGTGTTTATTAATGCAAGGTTTCAGATCCTAGTGAAGATATGTAATGGTTTTAAAGAAGACATAAAGATGAATTTAGCACGAAAGGTTGTCGATTCATGTAGAATTTCAGATCCTAGTGATCGAAGATCTTCATGGTTTTAAAGAAGACATAAAGATGAATCTAGCACGTAAAGGTTGTCTATTCATGCAAAGTTTCAGATTGATAGAGATTAATCCCATGGTTATTATTGATAAACAATGTTACAATATATACTAGTCAAAAGACTCTTAATAAGGTAAACCACTAATCTAGGAATCTAAACAAGGTAACCCACTAATCTAGGAATCTAAACAAGGTAACAAGATATATACAATATACTAATACACCCCCGCAGTCGAAACGGGAGATTCTCGGACGCTGAGACTGTCTCTGAAATCTTCAAATAGTATGCGCGGAAGTCCTTTGGTGAATATGTCAGCGATTTGAAAACGAGAAGGCATATGAAGAATGCGAACTTTACCTCTATCTACTTTTTCCCTTACAAAGTGTATGTCCATTTCGATGTGTTTGGTACGTTGATGTTGGACCGGATTTTGGGAGAGATAAATCGCACTTATGTTGTCGCAGTAGACCAGTGTGGCTTTGTCCAATGAGATACGAAGTTCTAACAATAAATTGCGAAGCCAACAGGATTCGGAGACAACATTGGCAACTCCTCTATATTCAGCTTCAGCACTAGAACGAGAAAGTGTGGATTGCCGTTTTGACGACCAAGACAGAAGATTATCGCCTAGGAAGACGCAATAGCCAGATGTAGAGCGACGGGTATCTGGACATCCTCCCCAGTCTGCATCAGTATATGAAACGAGTGTAGACAGTGAGGATTTGTAAAGATGAAGGCCATAGTGCTTTGTACCCTGTAAGTATCGAATGATTCTGTGTAAGGCAGCCAAGTGAGCCTCTTTCGGATCATGCATGTGGAGGCAAATTTGCTGGACTGCATATGAAATATCAGGACGTGTGAAAGTAAGATACTGTAGTGCTCCGGCTAAACTTCTGTAATGAGTGGGGTCAGAGACTGGTGGACTAGTTGATTTTCCAAGTTTGCCATTTGTATCGACCGGCGTTTGTGTTGATTTGCAAGTAGACATTCCAGCACGATCAATAATTTCTTCAGCATATTTCTTCTGACTAAGACAAAGTCCATCCTTAGTATACGATACAGCAACTCCCAAGAAATAGCTTAATTTACCTAAATCCTTCATAGCAAATTCTGCGCCTAAGCTTTTCATGAGAGTCTGACGTAACTGATCAGACGAAGCCGTAATGATAATGTCATCAACATACAAGAGTAGATAGGCAATTTCGGACCCATGTTGATAGATAAAAAGCGAATGATCAGTCGTGCTGTGTGTAAAACCGATTGTAGAGACAAAATCTGCAAACCTTTGATACCAAGCACGAGGAGCTTGTTTTAAGCCGTATAAAGATTTGCGCAATAAACAAACATGGTCGGGAAAGATTTTGTCTCTAAAACCGAAAGGCTGATGCATGTAAACTGTTTCGTTGAGATTACCATGTAAAAATGCATTCTTGACGTCCATTTGGTGAATGGACCAAGACTTCGATAAAGCAATGCTCAGAACAGTTCGTATGGTGGCTGGTTTGACAACAGGACTAAAGGTTTCTTCACAATTGATTCCAATCTGCTGAGACCTGCCATCACCAACAAGACGGGCTTTATGCCTCTCAAAAGAGCCGTCAGAGTTAGTTTTATGCTTAAAAATCCACATGCATCGTATAATATCAACACCCTGAGGACGCGGAACCAAGTCCCAAGTCTTATTACTAATTAAAGCGTTAAACTCATCGTCCATGGCGGCTTTCCAATTCGGGTCTGATAAAGCTAACTTTGGGTTTTTGGGAATAGGCGATGGAGATGTGAGTGTGTTTAGATTGAAAATGCGTTTTGGACAGACAATCCCATCCATTGCGCGGGTTCGTATTGTCCGTGTTGGATTGATGATGGTTGGTGAATGATTTGGACGGTTTGGTCTTGTGGACGGGCTGGTCGTGTTTGGGTTTGGGCCTGGTGAAGTGGTGATGGGTGATGGTGGGTTTGGTGGAGTGTGTTGAGTTGATAATGGGCTCGGTAATGGAGTGTTGTTTGGTGGGGAAATGGACTCGGTGATGGGCGGGGTTTGGATGTGTATTGGGATGGTTATTGGTTCGGATTGAGATGGGTGAGTTGAGTTTGGGTTTTGGACAAGAGAAAAGGGAAATTTTGTTTCGTCAAAAATGACGTGACGAGAGATGATAAATCTTTTTGAGGCTGGGTCGTAGCATTTGTAGCCGCGATGATTAGAGGGGTATCCTAAAAAGACACAAGGGGTAGAGCGTTTATGAAGTTTGTGAATAGTGGTTGGAGGAAGAAGAGGATAGCAAAGACAACCGAAAATTTTTAGGTGAGAGTAAGAAGGAGTTCGGTTATATAGAAGTTGAGTGGGTGAGAAATTTCGAATTTGTTTATTTGGAAGAATATTTAGGAGATAAGTGGTCATTTCGAGGGCGTGATGCCAAAAATTTAACGGGAGAGAAGCATGAGTAAGCAATGTTCGAATCATGTTATTTATGGTGCGTATTTTTCTTTCTGCTTTACCATTTTGAGGAGAAGTATAGGGGCAAGAGAGGCGAAATTGTAGACCATTTTTGTCACAAAATGTACGAAATTGACTGTTGTTATATTCAGTTCCGTTGTCACATTGGATTGTTTTAATGGGCTTTTGAAATTGTGTTTGAATTTGATTTTGAAGTGTAGAGAAGACGGAGAATACTTGGGATTTGTTTCCAATTGGAAAAGTCCAAAGGAAATTTGTGTAATCATCAAGAAACAGAATATAGTATTTATGTCCATTTGTACTTAGCACAGGCGACGTCCACAAATCACTATGAATAATATCGAATGGGGAAGTAGTATAAGAGACAGAATTGGTAAATGGTAACTTAACTTGTTTACCAAAGATGCAAGACTCACAGAGTTTAGACCCTAAAACGGGCTTACAAGAAATAGAATTTGATTTATTGAGAGAATGCAAAATATCGACACCGGGGTGTCCTAATCTATTATGCCATAAATTTGACGAAATTGCAGTAAACGAAGAATTAGTTGGGGGTTTTTGGCTTTGGCTCGACAGAGAGAGTGGGTAGAGATCCCCCGAGCTATTGTTCCTCATGATAACCTTCCCCGTCTGGAAATCCTTTACAGAAAAACCAAGTGAGTCAAATTCTACAGAGACGTTGTTATCACGAGTAAACCGACGAATAGATATAAGATTTTTAATGAGTTTGGGAGCATGTAGAACATTGTTCAGAAGTAAGGGTGGTAAGGGTGGTTTTAAGTTAGTTTTACCAATACCGCGAATCGGGATTTCCTGTCCACTCCCAACAATGATATTTTTAACACAATTTAAATTAGAATAAGGCGAGAGACTACCTGAGTTGGGTGTCATGTGTGAAGTTGCTCCCGAATCCATGTACCAAGTATCGTCAGGCGGAGTAAGGGATAAAGTGTGCATCGCCTGATTGATATCGGTTGCAACGTAACTTTGGGGCTGCTGCTGGCTCGTCTCAGCCATGTAGGCCTGCTGTGGCCGAGAACCGAGTACGCCTGCTCCTGCTGTCCGAGTGTGTTGCTGCTGATAGCCAGAACCGCGCCAGGAGGCGCCTTGTTGCTGTTGACCAGATGCGTGCCAGGGGGCGCTTTGCTGCTGCGGCCAGATCTGTTGTGTCGGGTAGGGACAAGGGGGTGCTGTCCAGCCCGCAGGCGCCCACTGTGCCCATTGCTGTTGGCCAGGAGGTGCCCAGAATTGCTGCTGCTGGTGGTATGTGCGGCTGGTGTTGCGACCGCGTCCTCTGCCGCGCTGGCTGCGTCCTCGGCAACCTGTGTTATCTTGAAATATATTCGCTAAACGTTCCCAAGCCTGAGCAGCCGTCATACCAGGTTTTTGGATCGTGTTTAGTAGATCCTTGGATATTGTTCCAAATATCCATTGCTTGACAAGGGCGTCAAGGCGTTTCCACAGAAGAGAGTCGGTCTCGGAAGATGTTGAAGGTGTTTCGGAGGCGTTGGGAGTTTTTGGTTTGAGATGTTCGTAAACATTGTGAATCAAGCAGTGGTTTTCGAGAAGGTCTGCCCAAGAGAGATATTCCTCGCTACCCATCTCTAGGGTGATAGGAATTATGGAGCGGAGATTGTTAACAGAGAAAGCAGAGTGGTATTGAGAAACAGACATGGTGGTGGGCGTCTGACTTTGATTGGAGGAGGAGTCTGAATTAGTAGGTGGGACAGACATTAGAAGTTTGTGCGTGAGGCAGCAAGGTGGGAGGAAGAGAAAAAAATTCGATTGATGATCTTGAGAGGATCTTTACTCTGATACCATGATAGAGATTAATCCCATGGTTATTATTGATAAACAATGTTATAATATATACTAGTCAAAAGACTCTTAATAAGGTAAACCACTAATCTAGGAATCTAAACAAGGTAACCCACTAATCTAGGAATCTAAACAAGGTAACAAGATATATACAATATACTAATACAGATCCTAGAAAAGATTTGTCATAGTCTTAAAGAAGACATAAAGATGAATCTAGTATGCAAATGTTGTTGATTCATGCAAAGTTCAGATCCTAGCGAAGATTTGTCCTGGTCTTAAAGAAGACATAAAGATGAATCTAGCATGCAAAGTTTATCATAACAACATTACGTCGAGAGCTTTAATAGTCAGAGCATGAATGCTAGAAGGTATCTCATGACGGTGAATCTTATTTTAAAGTTGACTTCCAAGGCCTGACTTGTAGTTGTAGGATATTTGATGTATTTAGTCTTCCTTGTGCGCACGCCCTGGCTTTTACCCGTACCCGGAAATTGGATACTTATGACTTCTTCTTAAGGTAAGTAACGATTTTCTCTCATGTTGAATCTAACCAATTGCTCACATGTTAAAAAGATAACGATTTAAATTATCTTTTTCAGGTATTACTCAACTGAATAGTGGTTGAATGCATATGCGAAGACATGTTATCTAGTTTGTAATGAAGACGCTTTTGATATTTCCGTAAATATTAAGAAACGAGAGTTCCTAAAACCACCTATTAAGGTTAAGAAATGGTGGTCAATAACAAAGTGCAGGTCATTCTAAGGTGAGTCTCGTAAGGTCTGAAGACGATGAAACTCTTGTGGTGGTCAAAGTGATAACTAGGTAACGTGCTCAACACTGATGCATGCACCATCTTTAGCAAGAGCATCATCATCTAGAACAGTTCCTTTAACTTGAATTTGTGATTTCATGTGTGATATTCTTTAAGATAGTACATTGGTGTCTACTAGTTATTGATTTCATTTGTGGCATTATTTGAACTTGAACTTGAATAATTGTTCAGTGTTTCTTAGATTTAATTTTAGAATTTGCGTCATACATACAATACAATTTGCGTCACGAATTGTAAAGTGTGTGACTTGAATTTTACAATACGCGTGACGCACTATACAATTTACGTCACACATTATACAATTAGAAAGTGTAAGTCACATGCAATGTAAGAACCCATAACTATTGGTTTAAACTTCAAGGGAGAAAATGAAATATTATTGATTTGATTAATACAAATTACATTGATGTTTCAGATACATATTTACAATCATCTTGCCTTATACATGGATAATCTAATTCTAATTGTATAAAACAAACAATAAAATAACTAAATCATTACCAGCTAAGATCCAATCGCAACAAATAAGAGTAGTCGTTCAACACATTCAAAATTAAAACTCGTGTGATACAATTTGTGTCATACATACAATTCACGTAACGCACTATACAATTCGTGTGATGCACCAAACCTGTAAATAATATATTTACAATATATCAATAGAAGACTAATGTATTTACATTATATGAATAAATAACAATTCGCGTCACAAACTAAACCTATAAATAATGTATTTACAATATATCAATAGAAGACTAATGTATATAAAGTATATGTGAATAAATAACAATTCACCTATTATTATTTGGTGGAATAACCTGACTGTCCACTTTTCTCTCCAAAAAGTCATGTGATCTGAGGTCACATGTGATACATTAAGGTTAACAGTTAGGTACTCCAGATATATAAGTAAAAAAAAACACCACAGTTCCCATGTGATCTTATTTTTGGGACTTTTGGGTGTGAGAGTCTATTACATGTAAAATTTGTCAAGCTCATCTTAGGTTACATGGCTTTTTCCACAGGAGACATTGACTTATCAAGCAGATATGGAAGCATTTTATAGAGGGTTTCATTAACTTGTATAAAATTTCACAGACGGTTTCATTTACAATTCACGTCAAGAACTGTACAATTCGCATCACGAACTGTACAATTTACGTCATGAATTAGACAATTTGCGTCACAAATTAGACAATTCGTGTCACGAATTAGACAATTCGTATCACGAACTATACAATTAATGAACAAATTCAAATGTATATATACATCATCATTGAGTCAATTAGATCTTTTCAACAACCTATTGAAGAATGAAGAGTCTGCCTTACTAGTCTTGATATCCACCAATTTGGGATTACTTCTTTTTTTTCCATCCAATTCATCAATTGATTCAGCAGTTCATGTTCAAAATTAACAAGAGGATCGACCTTCACTAGATCATTGGACTTCATCTGTTTTTTAGAAGGGTTGATGAAGGGAGTAAGTACTTTCGACTTCTTGGTCAACCTTCTTCGCTTATATTTAGTTGCACTTTCTTCCACCACCTCCTCCTCCTCCTCCTTCTCTTCCTCCTCATCCTTCTCATTCTCTTCCTCCTCAATCTTCTCCTCCTCCTCATTTTTCTCCTTATTCTCTTCCTCCTCAATCTTCACCTAATCCTCATTCTTCTCCTTCTTCTCCTTCAATTTTTTCATACTTTGTTCTTATAGTTGTTCATGTAGTTTGGTTGATATTATGCCTATTTGTTCCCGTAGTTGGTTGAATTGAAGAAGTTAATAATCTTTTATGAGATTTATCTCATTCTTTAATTATTTTACATTCTCTGTCATTTCATCCAATTTACATGATGTTGGTGAATATCTTAAACTAGATGTTGGAGTCACTAAATGAGTTATTTGATGGACATGTGTTGTTGATGAGTTATTTGATGGAGTCGAAGTGGGGACAAAATGAGAGAAGTTAGGTCTGGGGGAGTAAGTAGTCTCCTCTTGGCAGGTTTAGGAGGAACTAATTCTTCATGTTTTCTCTTCCTCCCATCTAGTTCAAATAAAGCATCAAAAAATTGCTTGTCATTACTTCAAAGTCCACCACACCGTATAAGATCTTCTCCTCTTTAGACTCTTCCATCTTAGTGACAACCTTGACCTTTAAAGTAGTGAGAAGATCTTGGACGTTGTTCTTCCCACTTGATTTGTAGAGTAATATCCTTGGATAGAAAGGCTTATGCAGATCCGTCCTATTGACAATTTTGGGGACAAACGTTTTGATAACCTCATAGGTCCCCATTTAGAAGGCTAGTGTGAACTCATATGTGGTATAAACAACATCCAACGTCCCCCTTGGACCCTTTTTTCTTTCATAAGCATTGTTTCTTGGCCAAATATACCGACTTGGGATATTCCATGTCCTTGTTAAAACCCTTATGGGTTTCTTTAAAGGATATATTTTCCCATAGAAATTGGAGGAAATTGTCAATGTCCCCCACCATGCGGAAGATTTTAATATTTACAATCCTCCTTGGTCAAGAGCGAAGAGATACTGGCAAATAAGATACTAGCCCATCTTCCTTATCAAAGGAGGACCAAAATCTTGACTCAATGTCTACAATTCTAACAGTCATATTACTGTTAAAATATTTAACCACCAAAGGTGGATATTCTTCAACTTAATTGAAAATATTTTCCACCATAGGGAATCTACCAAAGTTGAGCCCTGTTACCATGACATACTACTTCATACCAAAGCACAACTACTCTCTGTATCGAGTTCCTTCATTACCTTCTTCAGAATGACCATTTGCTGCGCCTAGTAGCCAACTATGCCCATAACCACGGTTTTGATAAGTTCGATCCTCCCAACATAAGAAAGTTTTTTCGCTGCCCAACCAGATATCGTGTTTTTTACTTTTTCAATCAGCGACTTGCAGTGTGAGATCTCGATCTGCTTCGCAGTTAACGGAATTCCTAAGTACCTTATAGGAAAGCTGCCTTCCTTGATGCCCATGATGTTGAATATGTCCTGCTTTGTTTCGTCTTTCACGCCTCAAAAAAATGTCACACTTTTGATTTCATTAATAGTTAAACCTGTTACCTTAGAAAAAAACGTTAGTGCAGCCTTAATAGTTTTAATGGAATCAACGTCTGCGAGCGCTAGAATGAACAAATCGTCAGCAAAGTATAAATGTGTTACCTCCTCCACCTCACAGAATGGGTGAAAGATGTATGGACGATTCTTTCGGAACATCGCAAAGATGCTCTCAAAGATCGCCATGATATCTACGAAAAGGTAAGAAGAGAGGGGGTCCCTTTGCCTTACCCCGTTTTCACCCTTGAAATAACCTCCGTGGACTCCATTGATGCTAACAACAAGTAGGATGATGAAACGCATTGCATAATCCAATCAATAAAAATCATAGGAAAAAAGAAACAACCAGAAAGTCTCGAATGCCTTCCCATCTAACAGAGTCGAAAGCTTTCTTGATATCTATTTTGAAAGTCACTCTCGGGGATATTTTCTTTTTCCCGTAGCATTTTAATAGGCTCTACATGAGAAAAATATTATGAGAGATTATCCTACCGGGGATGAATGCAGATTGATTAAGATTTATTATTTTTTTCATATTACATTTTTAAAACGTTTAGAAATGATTTTTGAAATTATTTTATAAATCACATTGCAACAGGAAATTGGTCTGAAATCTTGTACTTTCTCAAGTACCGCAGTTTTCGGGATCAAGGTTAGAACCGCTGTATTCCATTGCTTTAACATCTTCCTGTTTTTGAAAAACTCCAGAACCCCATCAGTAATATCTTTACCCACAACCGACCAATTGTCTTTGAAAAACTGTGCATTAAACCCACCAGGACCCGGACTTTTATTCCCATCAATACTAAACATAGTTTCTTTAACCTCAACCTTCGTGACCACCCTTATCAACTCGCGACTATCTTCTGTAGAGATTTTTCTATCAATAATCTGATACAGGGTATTCAGGTGACTTTGATGCTGCTTTCTTGTACCCATAAGCTGCTTATAGAAATAGATAGTCAGATCTTGTACACCCTTTTGACCCTGAACATATTCACCATCATCATTCTTCAGCCTGTACACATTGTTTCTCATGTTTCTAGCCTTGCATTTTCTGTAGAAGAAAACTGTGTTTTTGTCACCCAACGAGAGTTAACTCTGTCTTGATTTCTGTCTAACAAAATTCTCTTCAAGCAGACTCAGATTTATGAAGTTTTCAAGCGCATACCTTTCTGTTTCATTGAGTTGTTCATCACTATTATCATTTAATAACTTTTTCTGAACCTCTTCCAGTTCTTCTATAGCAGCTAGAACTCTATTGGAGATATTGCTGAACTTCTTCTTGTCAAAGTTTTGGAGATGATTCTTTAAGAGCTTAAGCTTCTCAGAAAGCCTGTACATGTTGGAGCCTCTAACATCTGTAGACCATACGCTTTCGAGAATACCCTTGAATTTATCATTATCCATCCATAAATTAAAAAAATTTAAAGGGCCTTTTGAACCTTTCTTCCTTTTCCCAGAATAAAAAGCTATGAACTATTTAACTAACGATGAACAAATAAAGTGTCATACATACACGTGACGGTAAATGAGATCAAGTTTATATATATCATGACAATGTTTGACGAAAAAACTCATATTCACCTTAATAATCAAAACGTGATTTGAAAGAACGACGAGACGAGTTTTGAAGCTAGAGACGGAGACGACGAGAGATGAAATCTTCAAAAGAACAACAATATGTTAGAATAAGCGTAAATAAATGAAAAATCGTGACGATGTTATATTAAATACACTAAAGTCATACTCACCTGAATAATCAAGACGATGTTTGAAGGAACGACGAGACGAGCTAGAGACAGAGACAACGAGATGATGAGAAGCTAGAACAACGAAGACGACAAGATAATGAGAAAGAGATAGAGAGATGAAATCTTCAAAGTGTGGATAGGGTTTCTCGTCGACGCACTATATGTATTTCGTGTGACGCGAAATATGTATTTTCTGTGAATTTCGCAAGACGCAATATGAACATTTCATAAACTATGTCCATATAACTCAAAGTGTCATTTTTATAAACATTATCAAACTTAAGTTATTTTTCAAATTTAAATTTAACATATTTATATGTTAATTTCGTAAAATTTCAGGGAACATTAGATCGGAGTTCTCTTAAGTAAAACCCATACACTAACAAAACAATCAGAAAAGTGAGAGATGTTGACGCTCTTTCGTCGTGGCCGCTATTTGGCATGGGTGCCACCGAAGGAGGTGAACTCCAGTAGTAAGCTGCTCCTCAGTGCTCTCTTATCAACTATTAACACCCCTTATCCAATAACTTCAAGCACCAATGAATCCAAAAAGCATCCGCCTCCCATCCAAGTTTTGCAGACTGAATCAGCAGGCAGAGGTGTTTACGCCACTCGTAACATTGAAGCCGGTGAACTAATCCACACCGCTAAGCCAATCGTTTCTCACCCTTCTCTCTCCTCTTTCTCTACCGTTTGCTACTTGTGTCTCAAAAAGCTTCCCAATGCAAACAAGCAGCCATCTGAAGCTCAGAGTATCGCATTCTGCAGCGAGGACTGCAAACGTGAAGCAAAGGTCAATTTGTTCTTTATATTTATTCTATCATTAGTCATAAGTCTCCACCAAGTGACTTCATTCCCTAATTTCCATGCCTTTTATTTTCTTATAGAACATATTGTTGTCAACATTGCTCAACTTCCAATCATCCTTGGCATTATCATCTTGTCAAGGTTAAGAACATTCAAGATTAAATCTCTAAAATTTGTTATCACACTCAATGTACTAGACCCTTTTCCCCACATCCCATAAGGTAACCCATTTGAAAGCCGTTCCCAGACCCAGTTAGAGCTCTTAAGTTTGGTGAGTGGATTTGAATCTCTCATAAGGATCAAGCAAGAATTAAATCACTTCCATTATCCATGTTAAAAGAAATATTTCTTATTTTCCCTGTTCTTATATTGCTATATACATGAATTAAACTGGTGACAAGAAGAACAGACCATCTTTGAGTATTATTCACAGTTTCAATTAGTTCTTTCCTTTCCTTTGTATCTCATTTACCGTATTCTATTAGGAAAGTCATGAACCATATGCAATTTGTGTTCAGATTCAAACTCTTTCTTTTATGTTTCTAGGTTTTTTATGAGGTTGAAAAGCAAGTAGATTGGTCAGCATATGAGGACTACTGCAGGTACGTTCATCTTCTCTAATTTTCGTGAAGTAAAGAACCTACCCTGCAGATAACTTTCTATGTTATGTCCTTTTTTACATTATAATTTAGGTTATATTCCATTGCATTTAAACATCTTCTGGAATGACCATAAGTCTGTTATGTGAGTTCCACTTCATACTTCAATGCATTCTGAAGCTAAAGCATAAAGCTTGTTGTGAACTATAGTATCAGACTCTTTTGTAACCTCAATGTTTCAGCATTAACTACCTTAAGAATCTGTACCCAACGATGGTGCATTAAGATGGAGAAGCTGAGTGATACAATGGGTGTTTTTAGTATTTTAGTGGGCTTAAATTGTAATTGGGGATAATATTAGTATAAATAATAAAATTTTAGTATTTTGTAAAGGTGTCGAATAAGGTTGCAATCTCTTTACACTTTCTCAATCAATTCGAGTAATTCTCTTGATTATTCATATCAATGGTATTATAGCATGGATATGGCCAATTCTTTTTTCATGAGAAAATTATAAGTACAAAATGTGTTAGAACTTTATTGTGAGGATAATACACTTTATATACAGTAATGACAATATACACTATCCCAGAATTCACAGGATCTGTTAGGCAGGGATTCTATTATAGCTCCAACATGGATTGAATTAAAAGATGAGGTTAGAACAATCTTTGTTCGATTCCAGTGGAGGTTCCATTGACAACATCTTTAAAACCAAAACGAGAGAGCAATTACCAAGAATCTTTTCAAGATTTCCTGGAAATTTTCAATCAATCAAGAAGCCGAAAGAAACGGTTGGTTGGACTCGGGATTTGAAAATAACCGACTTGATTAGACAAAATGCTGAAAAGCATGATCCAATGAAATAAAGAGCCTCAAAAGGTACACCAACTGAAATCTTGGAAAAAAACAATAATCTTAAAAGATGTTAGTGTCCAAGAAGAAGCATATTCAACAAGTTTGAATTCATATTTGATCAATTTGATATTCTTAGAAACGGTATTTAAAGAAGTTCAATAACTGATTCAAGAAGAGAGGAGTATGTCCTTGATAACATTCTATTTTCTTGTTTAAAAAGGGACCCATTCTAGAATGAGAAAGAAGAAATATGTTGGAATATTTGGAGCAAAGGATTCAATGATATTAAGGGTAGAATGCTATAATTAGCCGAATGAGCAACAAACATCAAATTAAGCGAACAAATTCCATAAGAAAAGCCACGTGACTTTATTGTTGACCATCTTCTGCAACCAATTGAAAGAACAACTGTACATCATTAATTCGGATAAAAATAAAATAAAACAAAATAAAACTTGAAGAAGAATTTTCGCAAAAGACACTCAAGTCCTCATTGTCATGTTTTCCCCCCCAAAAGATGTTAAAGAGGCCTTGTTTGAGGAAGAACAATTTTAAGGGATGAGTAATACTTAGGGATGGAATCATTAGACTGAAATTAAATTTCCCTCCTAAAGGAACAAAAGATCATTCGAAGGGAAAAGCTACGACTCTAAAGAATCAAAGGGACCAATTCTAGAACGAGAAAGAAGAAATATTAGTGAACAAACAAATAAAAGATGATTTACTTGTTAAAGGATCGACATTGGTACATTTAGAACAAAGGATTAGATGATATTAAGGGTGGAATGCTACAATTAGCGAGTGGGCAACAGACATCAAGTTAGTCTAACAAAGGCCACATGACTTTATTGTTGATCAAGAAATATTTTATTATCTTACTGGCATCTAACTTGTTCTTGCTTTTTTGTTTCTCCCCACATGTAATTTTGAACCCCCTCACGTTCTTGGTTTTAAGGAAAAGTAGACATTTAAAAAAAAGAGATAGAATCACTAATGGGGGTTAACAAATCACCATTTCATGAAGGGAGCTCTTTTTCTTTCTCTCTCACATTCATTAGCTTGTGATGTTGGAAGATGGAAGTTGGGATGAGAGTTGGCAAGCTGCTCAAATATTTTGGAGATACTTGTGGTTGCTAAAGAGGGAAGCATTGTAATCCATTATTTGTTTTTGATTTTTTAGTCAAGTTGGTTATTTCACATTTATTGATGACAATGAAGTTTGTATGAGCGGAGAATTGATACAATGTTATGGTGTTTTAGTATTTTAGTGTGCTGAAATTGTAATGGGCTAATTATGGGACTAATCCAAGTAAACCGAGATGATTAGTATATAATATTAGTATAAATAGTAGAAGGTTAGTAATATGTACAGGTGTGGAATAAAACTGGAGTCTTTTTTTCATCTATTTCTGGATTTCTTTACACTTTCTCTCTCAATTGAAGTAATTCTCGGTATTATTTGTATCAATGAATTCCTGAGAACTATTTTGTGTCCGGCTGAAACATGTGTCTATCAGTAGTATGTGGAAAAAGGAAGGTATATTAATACTAACTAACTTAACTTGCACCTTCCTATAGTTTTGTTTGATTCACTGCAAGCGTGATTGAATCCTCTGAAAGTATTTCTTCTTCAAGGTGCCAGGGATTGAAATATCCTCTCCTTGTAAAGCGGTTAGCATGTATGGTTATACATGGAGCCTCTTCACCAAACAAACTTGACATTCTTCAACCTGCCAAACTATCACCTGATATGGTATTGCAGGTATGTGTCTCATTCCTTTGTCAAGTATTTTGGATTGTGCACTTGTAAAGCATACATGATTAACTTGTTTGGTTCTCTGATTCAATGGAATAATTGTTGAGGTGATAGAAAGAGCTTGAATTATTGTGTTGGAAAAAAAGGTGATTATTGCCATTGTCATATTTGAGGTGATAGAAAGAGCTTAGTAGTTTTATATAAAAAGGAAAAAGCACATCTTATTAAATGAAAGACTAGAGTTATATAGAGGCATAAAAGCACTCTTACAAATAACCCCCCAAACTATCCCAAAACTACCATTCCAACACTCCCCCTCAAGATGAGCCTACGAACGAAAGATATCCACAAGGCCCATCTTGTCACATAGTCTCGACAATTCTAACGAACTAAGCCCTTTAGTGAGACAGTCAGCCACTTGCTCTCTAGTAGTTACATATTCTAGTTTAAGTAGTCCGCTATTCAGTTTTTCCTTGATGAAAAATCTGTCAATCTCCACATGCTTGGTCCTGTCATGCTGCACAGGGTTATTAGCAATGCTAATAGCTGACTTATTGTCGCACCACAACTTCATTTGTGCCTCTTGGTCCATTTTGAGCTCCACCAACAGAGCTCTCAACCATATCATCTCTGCAACACCTAAAGCCATAGCCCTGTACTCTGCCTCGGCTGTGGATCTCGCAACTACCGACTGTTTCTTGCTCTTCCAGGAGACCAGATTGCCTCCTACAAACATGCAATATCCAGACGTGGACTTCCTGTCATCGGCACAACTAGCCCAGTCTGAATCACAATATCCCTCAATACTCAAATGCCCATTCTTGCGAAAGATCAACCCCTTACCTGGTGCACTCTTCAAGTATCTCAGGATCTGGTACACCGCATCCATGTGACCCTCCCTAGGGTCATGCATGTAGCGACTCACCACACTCACCGCAAAGGAGATGTCAGGACGAGTGTGGCTCAAATAAATCAAGCGACCAACTAACCTCTGGTACCTCTCCTTATCAACTGGCTCTCCTGCCTCAGCACTTAGCTTAGACTTTTGATCGATCGGGGCCACCGCAGGCTTGCACCCAAGCATACTTGTCTCTGTAAGTAAATCCAGCACATACTTCCTTTGAGATAAGACAATCCCCTCTGCACCATGAGCTATCTCAATCCCAAGGAAATATTTGAGTTGCCCCAAGTCTTTCACTTCAAACTCCTTACTCAACCTCTTCTTCAATAATGCAATCTCACCCTCATCATTACCAGTGATAATCATGTCGTCCACATACACTGCCAGCATCGTAATGTGAACTTCATGTCGCCTGAAGAACACTGTATGATCTGCATTGGTCTGCCGGTACCCCATGCCTACCATAGCCCTCCTAAACCTGTCAAACCAGGCTCGAGGGGACTGCTTCAGCCCATAAAGAGATTTATTAAGTCTGCACACCTTACCCTCCGTTTGTTTCGTGCCAAAACCCTGTGGGACCTCCATGTATACCTCCTCCAACAACTCACCATGAAGAAAAGCATTCTTCACATCAAGTTGATGTAACCTCCAACTCTCATTCGCTGCTAAGGAAACAAGTGTCCGCACTGTACTCATCTTCGCCACGGGTGCAAAAGTCTCATCATAGTCAATACCGTACGTCTGACTGTACCCTTTTGCCACCAACCGGGCCTTGTAACGCTCAACCCGACCCTCTGGACTTTGCTTCACAGTGAAAACCCACTTGCATCCAACCGCCTTCTTCCCTGGTGGTAATGGCACAAGCTTCCAGGTTTTGTTCTTTGCGAGAGCCTCAAGTTCCTCAAGCATGGCGGCTTTCCACTTTGGATCCTCCTTAGCAACCTGCCAACACTTAGGGATAGAGACAATGTCCAGAGATGCAATGAATGCTCCATGTGCAGGTGAGATGTGAGAGTAAGAAACAAATTGGGCAATATCATGTGGGAAACCGTATCGATCAGGGGGAACTCCCGCATTGAGGCGAGGAGTCCTCCTTACGGACATGTGAGTGGGAGTGGAAGAGGGAGGAATCATATCACCTGTGTACTCCTCTTCAGCGAGTGGTGTCTCAGAAGTCGGGGTAGGCAGGGACAAGGGACTTGACACAAGCGGCACTGTAGGCATGGTATCCTCAATCTGCCTCCTTCGCCTCATGTATACTCGCAGCTCCCCTTGAGCTTGAGTACCACCGTTATCGGGGTCATCCCCGCCTCGTTCTGGCACCTCCTCACCTGTCGGTGCACAAGGGACATCGCTCACGCCCACCATCCTCCTCTCACTACCACTGCTACTCTCCCCCTCTCGCCTCATACCTCCATTATCAAGCGAGTCTCCAAAGGGTGATGTATCCTGGGAAGAATAGTATGGCTCATGCTCTCGAAACGTGACATCCATACTAACAAAAAACCTCCTCTCCACTGGGCTCCAACATGTGTAGCCTTTTTGAGTAGCCGAGTATCCCACAAAGATACATTTAACCGCTCGCGGATCAAGTTTTCCCACATTTGGTCTGTTGTTCTGCACAAATCACACACAACCAAATACCTTCAAGGGGAGACTATCACTAATCTCACCTTTCAATAACTCAAGCGGGGACTTCCACTCCAACACACGTGAGGGCATCCTATTGATCAGTCTCGCTGCTGTCAGGACTGCCTGTCCCCACAAGTACTTTGGTACATTCATTGAGATCATCATACTTCTTGCTACCTCAAGGAGATGCCTGTTCTTTCTTTCTGCCACCCCATTCTGTTCTGGTGTGTACGGACACGTGGTCTGATGCAGGATTCCCTGAGAGGATAAGTACTCTCTGAACTCATTGTTTGTGTACTCTGTCCCATTGTCAGACCTCAATACCTTCACTACTGCCCCGTATTGAGTCTGAACCCCTTTGTGAAAATTTTTAAAACAAGCAGACACATCATTCTTGTTTTTCATCAAATACAGCCAAGTAGTACGAGAAAAGCAATCAATGAAAGACACAAAATATCGAAAACCATTAACAGAAGTTGTAGAACAAGGCCCCCACACATCAGAATGTATCAAATCAAAACTACATGTGCTCCTACTACATGTACTGACATACGAACTCCTAGTGTGCTTGCCAAACTCACAAGCATCACAAACCAGTCTCTCTTTATTAGCTTTTTTTAACATAGCTGGATACAAACGACTTAACAGATTAAAAGAAGAATGACCCATTCGCCTATGGTAGAGCAACAACAAGTCTTCCACACTACTCCTCACTCCTCCAGATCTCTCCACCACAGATGCGAGGGCTGAGTCCATCTCTTTTCTCTCAAGAAACCACAAGCCATTATGCCATGTGCCAGTCCCAAGCCTCCTGCCCGTTCCCTTCTCCTGGAAGATCACCTTGGGAATATCAAAAGTGACAACACATTTCAGTTGGAGGATAATAACACTAATGGATAAGAGATTTACTGGAAAAGATGGAGCATGCAAAACATTGGACAAAGTCAATGAGTCAGTACATCGCACAGTACCCTTACCCACTACGGGTTGGGCCGTACCATCGGCTGTTCGAATACTCTCAGGGATTTCCAGGTGAGTATAAGAAGAAAATTCTCCAACCGTACCCGTAACATGTCTGGAAGCACCAGAATCAATAATCCATGGTGAACCAACGGTAGATATAGAGGCAAGAGCATGGTGTCACTAGTACCTGCGACTAAATGAGCATAAGTGGCAATGTTACCCGAGGTAGATGCATTCTCTGCCGCACCTCTTCCCTTTCTCCTAAGAAGTTGGGAGTAGGATCTCAAGAGCTCCTGATCCTCCGCAGAGAGCTCCTCCTCCTGCACACCATCTCCATTATCTTCACCTGCTACCATCAGGTTTGCCCGGTAGCCCCCTCTTCCACCTCCTCTGCGGCCACGGCCACGACCACGACCGCGCTCACCAGACTGACCACGTCCACCGGAGTTCCTCGCCTTTGGTGACTTGGTGCAAGCCGATATCAAGTGGCCTACCTCTCCACAATTGTAGCATTCCCGGGTCTCACCTCTAAACCTGGAACCACCTAAGTTGGAGACAGTTAGGGCTGACTTCACCCCTGGAAGTCCCTCTGCCCCGGCCTGGAGCTCAATCCGGGTCTCCTCCTGTATCATGGCCGAGACTGCCTCCTCAAGCGAGGGAATCTTCGGCTGAGCCAATAACATTGCAGTCCTCTGCTCAAAGGTTGGGGTCAGACCTCTGAGAAACCCCATGGTCCTATCCTGCATACAAGCCTCAGTCTTCCTGCACGCAGGATCAGTGCAACACAATGTCCTCGTGCAGTAGTCATGATCCAGCCACAAGCGCTCCAGCTCTATGGCATACTCCTGAACAGTCCTTTCCCCCTGTACACAAGCAGCGATCTCCCCTTGGACCTGGTAAACCCTCAGGTTGTTCCCCACTCCATCATAAGTCTTCTTCAGCTTCTCCCAGACACACCGCACATCCTCCATACCATCAACATTGGCCGCAATCGGTGTAGTCATCGAGTTTAAGAGCCAGACATACACCAGCATGTGAATAGACCTCCAATCATCCCATGCTGGAGTACCCTCAACCGGCTTAGTAACCGCTCCAGTCAAGTACCCCTCTAATTTCCTCCCTACTAGTGTGTATCGCACTCGACGTGACCAGCGCAGATACGAAGCTGGACCATCGAGTTTCACATCAATCGGGGGAAGCTCCACCCTAGGTGCTGGTGTAGGTGCTGGGGTTGGTTTCGGTGCCGTGTCACTAGAGGCAAAGCTGAATGCTCGCATCAACATTGCGATCTCATCACCACTCAGTTTTTCCAAGGCCTCTTTCATCGCAAGACCCATGTTCGAACCCTCACCTGTCATCGATCCGACTCTGATCTACACGAGATTGAGTCAAATCTTCCTTCTTCCCCAAAACCACGATCACACGATCTTTAACCCGTAAGATCTAAAACTCATTATCTCGAACTTCTTCCTCTTCCTTTTAACCCGTTCTTGATCTCAAAACATCAAGGAGACCAGATCCAAACCCTCACCGGCGGGTCAGTTCTGCCCCTAGCAAGGCGGCGGCGCCCCTGGTGGGCGGAGGTCCTGATAGGGGCGGCGGAGGTCTGGTGAGGCCGGCGGCTGTTGCACAGTTTTTAGATACAAAACCCTAGATCTGAAACCTAGCTCTGATACCAAGTAGTTTTATATAAAAAGGAAAAAGCACATCTTATTAAATGAAAGACTAGAGTTATATAGAGGCATAAAAGCACTCTTACAAATAACCCCCCAAACTATCCCAAAACTACCATTCCAACAAAGAGCTTGAATATTATGGATATATTCCTATAGAAGAACATCTAGGAATCATAGATCTCAGAGCCACATACACATCTAAAATCTTATTTATACCTTTTGTGTTGAATTTTGGCTGAGAAGTACTTCCATTTTTTTTTTTATACTTTCTCTTCGGCGAAATTCATGGTTCTCTTAAATTCATTGTTAGGTTAAGAGTATTTTGTTTTTGACAAAGGTTGTAATTACTGAGCAGTGACAAATGTGGTAATTACTGAGCAGTGAGCAGTAAATAGTAATCTATAAATAAACAGTGGTTGACAAGCAGCAAGAAACACACAAATGTATTATACTGATATGAAAGAAGCAATGCACAGTAAGATGCATATCAATAAAAATAACAGTCGTCATGGTTAGTACAATACATGTTTCTATGCAATAATCTAATCAGACATCAATTAATTAGTTTTCTATGCAATACATGTTTGCTTGATGATCTAATTTTCATAAAACAGTGTTTAAATACTAGTAGTTTGTATACATTTTATTATTAGATACAATACATTTGGCGATACATATTTTGTGAAATGATTAGCTAATATGAAATTGGCAAAGATTAAAGATTACTTACCTGATTTTTATCCAAACCAAATATAAATTGCTAACATATGTACTATCCTTCTGATTTAAATCTATGGCCAAATAAGCCAAAGACAATGCCCTTTTCGTTGCCCAATGCCTTCTCTCTGCCGAATGATAAGAATTGAAATTGATTTTCCGAGCTTTCACTAGTTTGAATATTTTACATCTTCTACTCAAGTATTGGCTAACTGCAGTAACACTATGCAGATGGAGAAGGAGTTGGACTTGCTAAGAAACACTTTCAAAATTGCAGGTTTTACAGATGAAGTGACATCATGTATCCTTTGGCTGGGAGACTTATGTTCTCTAAATCTGTTTCTCACCTGTACATAGTGTTTTCTGAGCAGATGTTTCTACTTGACACTATAAGTTCTTACGAAGCAATGGTACGTTGACGCATTGGCACGTATTCGGATTAATGCATTTCGTATTGAATTGGTTGGTGCATATGAAGACCTTCTCTTGTCAGCAGGAGCTTTAGTAGAAGCTGAAGCTGCTGTTGGAAATGCTATTTATTTATTACCATCACTCTACAATCATGATTGTGGTATGCTTCCATTCTACTTTCTTGAGCTCATTTAAGTGCATCAATTAGTAATTTCAAAATTAGCTTCCATTAAGAGCAATTCAGTAATTATCATGAGTTGGATATTGTTGATATATTTGGTTTACTTGTCAGCAATCATGATTGTTGTATGATTTTCATTCTACTTTCTCAAGCTCGTTAAGATGCATCTATTGCCATTTTCACGACTAGCCTTTATTAAGGGTAATCAATAGATATCATGAGTTGATATTGTTGATACCAACTAAAAGTATGAAATGATGTTCTTTCTTCTTCCTTCATTTGGTGTGATCATATCCTTGGTTAAAAATGCAAAGGAGAGCTTGAACTGTGTATATTGTTGGTTTGGAAAACCTCTATATCTTATTCACATGTACCAAAAGGGAAAATGCATGTTGTTACAATGTATATCTTTCTCTATATGATGGTTCAAGTGGAGACAGCATGACATTATACAACTTCACCAACCCTTGACGACTTGCATTTTGAAAAAGGAGATTAGAATTGTAAATAGTAGTATAGGGTTACTGACATACTTGTCAAACTTTTTAAATGGTAACTGTTACATGTTATTTATATTTCACAAGGCAAATGGGTCGCGATTTGATGCAAGTACTATATTTCCTCTGGGTTTGGGTATTGTAGGCCACTAAGATATTAGAGAGTGGTTATATTAGGGGTAAAGAATAGGCTTATGGTATGATATGGATGAATAGAAGAAGAATGTGATACATGTTAGGTTTTAATTCATGGCTCAAGTGTAATGAGTCTCATATTCGGATGTTGTTGAGTTTGGCAATAGGCGCAAATGTTTCTAAGTAATCTTGGGAAAATCCTTCAGACGGACTTTATACCTTTCAATCGATCCGTCTGAGTTATGTTTTGTCTTGAAGATCCATTTACATTCGATGAGTTTCTTTCCCTTTGGAAGCTCACAAAGGGACTATGTATGCTTTCTTATAAGTGCCTCAATTCCTCATTAACGACATGTTTCCATTCCGGTTGTTCGAAGACTTCATGAATGGATGTAGATAATTTCACGTTGTCGTAGTCGGCAATGCATGCCCGGTACGACTCTGATAGACATTTGTATGAAACAAATTTTGAGATCGGATGATTTGTGCATAACCTAACACATTTCCTGAGAGCAATGCATAAGTCAATAAAAGAAATATCATTATTAACCGTCGTACCTGAAATTTCGGTTGGAGTCAGGCCCGAGGAGGATTCATGGACGGGTGCAAGTTGTGCTCTTCGTTGAATGTAGACTTTTAGCTTTTTTCCGAAGGAGGTGAATATGAGATTCGTGAAGAAGTGTTTGTGAATTTGGATGTATTTTCGATTGAACATGATATTGTGGTTTCGAGTACAAATTCAGGTACAAGTAGTAAGGTATGTGAGGTTGGTGAAGAATTGGTTGTGGGTTCTGATGTAACTTCTATTGAAGATGGTATTGTGGTTTCAGGTACAGATTCGGGTACATATATGAAGGTATGATGGATAATGTCTTTGGGAGGACCGTCATGTTGAAGATTGTTAAGGTTCTCCCCCTCAACATGGTTCTAGAAGGGTTGATATTCAAATAATGAGACATTCATGGAGTATAAAGTCTTTTTGGAGTGAGGACAGTAACATTTGCACCCTTTCTGATTTGGTGAGTACCCTAGATTCAATTTGTGGCTCGATGGTCGAGTTTGTCCCGATGGTGGTTATGAGTATGGACAAAAGAGGTGCATCCAATTTTTTTTGCGGAAATGTGTTTGGATGCGATTTTGGAATTGGGGAATATTTTAAGAGTGTTTCAATTGGACTTTAGAATTGAAGATTGCGTAATGAATTACAATTAACGAGGTAGACAAGAGATCGAGTTATCTCGAGTATATGACGGTTTTTTCTTTCGGCGACGCCATTTTGTTGGAGGAGTATTAACACAAAAGCTTAAATTAATGATACTCTTTGATTTTAGGAAGTCACCGAAGTTTGAAGAAAAGAATTCACGTCCGTTATTGGTTAGAAGGCTTGGATGGATGATTTGAATTTGTTTTGGATAAAGAAGTATTTGAAAATTTGACAAATATCAGACTTTTCCTTCATTAGGAAAAATGTCAAGTGAGGTGAGGCGAGTGTGATTGTTGATAAAGATCACAAACCATCATTTACCATTTAAAGTTTTAGTGCGAGTGGTCCCCACACGATACTATGAGTTAGACAGTTTATATGCAACACTTTAGTAAGATGATCGAGTGTGTTTGGCAAATTGGCAAGTGTCATAATGAAAAGAAGTGGTGGTTTCATTGATAAATAAGTTCGGAAATATTTTAGCCAAATACAAAAAGTTGGGATGTCCAAGTCTAAGATGCCACAACATAGTTTTGGCACGTTTGTTTGAGAGAGAAGTTGAATAACCCGAAACCTTCTTTATATGTGGGTAATGTTGCAAGATGTAGAGTCCCGAACATAATTAACATTTCAAATCGTCCTCCCCGCTTCCATATCCTGAAATTCACAACTATTTGGATAGAATTTGGTAAGACATTTTAAATCATAACAAATATTTCTAATTGACAATAGATTGCAATGAAGATTTGGAACATAAAGAACATTTCTTAAACAAATGTTAGGCGTTAGCAGTGTTCTAAATGGCGGCCGTCTAGGCGGCGCCTAGGCGGTAGGCGGTCTAACACCGCTCCGCCTATACATGAGGCGGTCAGATTATTTAATTATTTATTATTTTTAATTAATTAATTACTAATATTAATATATATATATATATATATAAAAATTTAATAAAAAAAAACTCTTTTATCTCCCATTATTTATTTAAATTTTGAAACGACTTTTTACATTCCAATTCATTTCTCTTCTTCTTTTCCGTTTCTTATCTTATTCACCTCACCTCCTTGATCATCTACATCTTCTTCGATCATCTACCTCTTCTTTAGCTCGTCCACATATTTATTTTTTTGTTAAATGTTACTATGTTAGAAAATATTCATTTGACTTTTTGGTAAAATGATAATTATAGAACATCTTTATTATATTTAAATTTAACCGCCGAGGCACCCGAGGCAGTAGGCAGTCAATTACCACTCCGCCACCGCCTACCGCCATTTAGAACACTGGCGTTATGTCAGCTGAACCGGTTCTTAAAACTTTTGCGGATGCGCCGATAGCCACACGAACGGTGGACATATGATTTTGCATAGTATACCTGAATTAGTCTACTGAATCAAGAACAATTCTCATCTCACTCCTCCCCTTCTTAGTGCAAACCCTTATTTGTATTCTCCATTCAGTATCATTGTAAATATTGAGAAGGGACGTCTTATAAATAAGCTTAGATAATTTTGTACAGTATGCCTGAATTAGTCTATTGAATCAAGAACAATTCTCATCTCACTCCTCTCAGAGTTCTTATCCCCTGTTTTATCTCAATCCTCACCCCTACTCTTGGACAGTCTCTCTTCTCTCTTCTCCCTTCTGTAAACCCAATCTCAATTCTGGCACCTAACAGTATCGAATATTAATCTGAATGAGAACTGCACGACAATGATTGATGCCATTTCTTCTGCCTCAAATGTGTGCCAGTTCCTGCAAGAATGGGGAACCCTATCTCCTCAAGCACATTACAGCAAAGAGTTGTATGCTGCACTTGATCCATCAGATCAGGCTCAGTTATGGATAGAATCAAAAGATCGGCCATTTCTTGAAATCTCTCTTCATGATGTTTGTATTGTCTTGTATTTCTGGATCAATCACAATTCTTGGAGCGTTTTGCAGTGGGTTTAACATTGGAAACTGCTGTCCTTGAATTTATTGAGAATTCATGATCATGCTAATCACAAACTTTTATGTGCAAGGGATGGTCTTTTACAAGTAATTTATCTTTTTATTTCTTTGGTCTCAGATCCAAATGCTCATATTGTGTGGATAGAAAATGTGAATGCAAGAGTGAAGGCTCTACGGGAAATTGAAACAGGTTAGTCGTGTTTAATTATGTTAATATATTTTAGTTTGAGTAAATGATCATGATTTTTGTTGAACCTATACAGACAAAAGGTCTGGTGATTAATGGTAGCATTTCAGAACATGTTGGGATGATAAGTTGGTCTCTGTAACAGAATGAGTGTACATGGTTTGCTAATTTTCATCTGATTATTTTATAGCAATCTCAATACTTTATGAATGTCAATCTCAACTCAACCCTATTGGAGCTATAATCCATCTTAATCGGATTTAATTAACCTACAAATCGATCTTATTATATGGTCAAGAGTCATCTGCTATTCAACTGTATTTAAAGCGGCATTTGTTTTTCTTTTTCTGGGAAAATGGTGAGCTATTTCATTAAAATAATTAAACCCAAGAGTCTTTACACGACAAACTAAAAAGATTAGAAAACACAAATGATTTTCAAACCTTCAAACAAACAACAATTATACATTGTACTTTTGAACCACCAATCCAACAAAAACTCATTATCTCTTCTTTTCTTTTATCTTCTCACATGATTCTTCACAATGTCATCACTTTCCACCCCTATTTATAGTCCGTGTTTACATATATTGTAAGTGTGTATAAGGTGCTATTATTGTAATTATATCTAATAATGTTGGGTTGGGATATGAGTTTCTAATAATATCCATCTCTGATTCCAACCAATGGATTTTCAATTTTTAGCCACATTCTGAACTTTATGTTTACCAATTCCATGTAGATGGGCATTTGTTGGTATCGGATTTGCTTGGACCCATTGGAGAAGAAAAATAAAAAATCTACTAACTGGCCTAAACTTTTGTTCTGCCTACATAGTCTGCAGTAAAATACGTGTTTCAGTAGAATTATGCTAAGAACTAACGTCATGAGTTGGTAACTGCTAACGGTTTCTAAATCCAATTAAACTTTTCTTTCTTGGAGGACCTCATGCTTTATTGCATTCATGTTTGATTTATAATCTTAATCTGCAGAACAAAATTTATGACAATTACATTCAATCTTGGTGAAATCAATGAGGCAAGAAACTTCTGCAAACAGCTTCAAGTTGATGATAGATGAAAAAAAGATCAATATTCATCTTTCCAAATCTGAGATGCTGAAATTGTTTCTTTGGAGAAACAAATAAAGAGACATGAAATGAGAATCTCCAAAAACAAAACACAACTAATATTATTAGAAATATGGATATTATTTAGGAAACTAACAACCTATTATTTAGGCCCTAACAAAAAAAAAATGTCTGATTAGTTAAGTACTAAGCTAATAGTAATACAAATCAAAACGCGACCCATGACCTGGTCTTGTATTTATTTTAATGACTAGACTTATCTATCATTTCCTCCCCTAAACTAAACAACATCAGCATTTAGTTTATAATCCCATGGCTCTTCTTATCTTCTCAAGAGCTTCAGTCTTCAAAGTTTTAGTCATAACATCAGTCAACTGATCCTCGCTCCTTGCTGAAAATAGATAATAAACACTGTCTCCCCAGAACTTTCCTTTAGCTGAAAATCTGTATTGCCGACGAACCAGAACATAATGCTTTTCTTGCCGACAAACCAGAACATAATGCTTTTCATCTTTTTATTTTTATTATGATTCTTGAGCTAATCTCTGCTGGCTGCAGCTAGAAATCGATCACAATCAGAGTAGAGTTTATTGGGTTTGTGTTTGGTTTTGGGCTTGGGCCTGAATTAAAAGTTATTTAGATTTTATTACCTTAATATTTACATTATAAATATGTTTTTGTTAAGAGTTTTATAGGGCAAGATAAAATTTTAGAAAGAGAAATAGTGAGGCAAAAACTCTATATTCTTTTTTCATAGTGAAATCAGGTGGCGACTGAAGTGGACGTAACTCTTACTAGTGAACCACTATAAATCTTTGTCTTTTTGTGTTCTTCTTGTTTTGCGTTTTTATAAATCATTTCAAACAAGTTGAATTTCGGCATCCGAATCCTAAGGCAAATATCTAACAGAACTACAATGAAAATAATGAAATTTAAAATTTCAAGTTGGTAATATGTAAAACCTGTTATGAGTATTCTTATTGACAACCAAGGTTATAAGATCAAAGTTAGCAAAGTTGCTTTCTTTAATTTATTTATACAGAAAATAGCATAAGTAATCGGTCATTGTGAAATGGTTTCATTCTGTAAAAAAGAAGTAGCCAGTCATTAACAAATGGTTACATCCCTTAAAAAAATAGCCGGTCATTGTGTTTGGAAAAAATAGATGGAAAGTATTTTGTATCCGTCAATGGATAAATTATAATGAATCTGGAGTTGTGAAAGAATAGTTTGTCTTTGTTTATAAAAAATAGTTCCACTTCATCTCTGTTTAATCAGGGACTTTATTAAGCATAAATGAAGTGTAACTAGCTTCTTGAAGTTAGTGGATCACTTACAGTTTGGGGATGTATGCTTATGCAATTATTTGTTACTTCAGGTGAAGAGCTGCGGATCTGTTATATCGATGCAAGTATGAACCGTGATGCTCGTCAACATATTCTATCTCATGGATATGGGTTCGAATGTTCTTGCTTTCGGTGTTTGTCTGATGACTAATCTGTTAAGAGGTATATATGTCTCTTTCTTTGTAGTGTTAATAATTAATATCATGTATTAAAGGCTCTTCATGTATTATTTACTGTTTAGATGACAGCTAAGAATAGATGAGAACTACGGATTTTCATGTATTTGCTACTTTAATAGTTTTATTATTTTAGAATTTCTAAAGATTTTGAAATGATTGTTATCTGCAAAATGTTATTACTGTTATTGCATAGGTTCTCTGGTTTCTCAATAGACTTGAATTATGATGACATTCTTACTGCCTTTGCTTTGCCTATCAGCAACTAATGCATTCTGTACTCTTTTGGCTTGAAGGTTATCATACTTTTCAAGTATTGGAGCTGATGACCACCCAATTGGTTACATACTGAAAAAGAAATGGGGAACAATAGAGTTATTTTATTTTTAAAGCTTGTATTATTTGATAGGGTAAGACTTTTACTAATAACAAATGATGTTTTTCTTTTTAAATCGTGACTTTATTTGAACAAAGCTTTTACCTTGTTATCTTTTATAATGTTTTGACTATATCTTTTTAAATCGTCACTTTATATGAACAAAGCATTTACCCTCTTATCTTTTATGATTTTTTTTACTATATCAAGCTTTCAACTTTTAATGGATGATTATCGAGATAAAAGTCTGAGTGAACAACAAATATGTTCACTCAAATATTGATTTTAATATCTAAACATTCACAAGATATATTATCTTTTTTTATTGATCAGGATATTATCCGATTAAATTTACATTTTGTTCTTGCACTTAGTGGTCGGTCATCCGATATTATCTAATATAATTTACATTTTGCTCTTGCACATAGCGGTCGGTCGGGATGAGAGTTTGAACTAACAACAAATAGTTATTTCAATCCTCACATCATTTTTTATAACACACATTTAGAGGCGAAATATCATTCTTTAATTATATGGTTTTATGTTTGACTTGATTTTTATACTAGCTTTCTTTGGGATCATTTTATTATTATTATTATTATTTAGCAATTGCAAGACTCGATAAAAAATCACTGTTCGAATTTTAGAAAATAATTCGGTTAGTTTGAAAATAATGATCAAAATGGAAGGTCTCATCACCATCTTGCTTCCTATATATCCTTATTCCAGATTTGTTTTGTTGGTGTGCAAGGGGATTAAAGTTTAAGCTTTTCTCTCAATATTTTTTTTAAACATGATAGTGATCTGGATCAACAAAACCATAGACGGGCATACATTGTTTTTTGTTTTTTAATTGTTTTTTTGAGATAATCAGATCATGAGGTAGTTCAAGATATATTTGAAAATCTCATTCAATTTTTTTTTCATTTTTTTAAATAACCTTCACACCTAAAATGACATTTATCTTTCCTTCGTCTTTTCATTCAAGTCTTTTGATTTGGAAAATATTTCAAAATCAAAGCTTTATGGGTAAAACCGAATTGTGAGACAAATGTTCTTTCATTAATCAAAAGAGATCTCGACATTAATGGAAAAAAAGTTTTTTTAGCGACAAAGTGATAGCTTGAGATCTAAACTAGTCATTTTTTTACCAATATATCCCACATTAGGAAATTACAATAAATATGAACTCTTTTATAAATCTAAGACTAATAGACTATATGTACCTTCATGAGTATTTTTGCGCTTGGGTTGTTGTGGCATATTAGTTTGTTCAAAGTATTTATAGTATTTAAAGTATTTGGAATCATCTTCCAATAAATCAACCCTCATATCCCCTTTTTGAGTCTGTTTGCGAGCCTTTGGATTTATCTAAGCTTGATTTTCCACTAGGAGTTTTTCACTCTTTGATTAAACCTCTTTCCTTGAGGGGAAATTATCTAATTTAAAGACATTCCAAACTCTTAATTCTAGTGTGACAAGCCGATGAAGAGATAAGGAGACAAGTATTGATATTAGGAGGTCCTTTCCAAGAATCTTCAAGGTTTGCCTTCACCCCTAGCTTTTCGTTTTTGCCATCATGTTTTTGGGATCATTTATCTCTACGTCGAATGTCTTGTCGAGTTTATCCTTGTGGAAATCAATTTCTCATTTCTTCAAAACATCATCTATCTTTCCTACCATGATTAATAGATCTCGGAGGGAAGTGAAATGGTTAATATTTATAGGAGGATTTGATAAATGTCGTCTGTAAACACTCAATTTTTACACACCGAAATTAAAATAAATTTGTTCGGTTTAGTATGATGTTCATACTTGATTATTGGACCGGAAAGATAATAAAAAATAATCACTTTTTGAAATTGGCTCGGAATGACCCATGAGTAGCAGTCCAAATACCAATTTTCAAAAGTACTCGAGCTTCATATGTTTTCATACGTTCAGAATGATGTTCGAAATTTTGAGTATAATATTGTTGTTTGCAATTTTGTGTAGAAAGTCTTCAAAAGGGTAAAATCGTCAAAACTGAGTCAAAACGTGAAACTCGGCAATGAGTCTGTTAGAATATAATATAATATATATGTAAGATATTATCACAATAATATATAAATTGTGATAATATCATTAGTATATTATATTATATCATTATTATAATATATTATATTAGTTTCCTTATAAGTTCAATTTAATGTCTATATAATAGACATAACTTATGTAATTCAATATATATCATTCAATACAATTTCTTTCTTTTTTATTCTAACATGGTATCAGAGCCAAACTTTTGTTCTTGAGCTACAAATTTAGTCTTTCGCTGCCTCCATCAATGGTTACCTTAGTCATTGATGGTGGACTCTAATCCTTATTAATATTATTATTATTATTATTATAATAATTATAATTTTTAATAATATTTTATTTCATTCAAATAATTCTGTTAATGTTCTTATTTTCTTCGGCAATCATATTCTCTGAGTTTGTTTTCAGTCGTTGATTTATCTCAGTAGTAGTTAATGTCATATTTTATTGGTCTTAATCCAATTATATGTGCTTCTTTACTGTTTATTTAGTCAACACACTATCATTCTTTCGTTATAATGCGTTTTTCAAGTGTTGTTTCACCCCAACATTCTATTCACATGGGATTCTACATACCTTTTTTTGCTAGTTTTCTTTAATGCAACACATTTCCATCCCGTCGTTGGATGGATTTCGTGACTCGTGAATAACTTTGGAGTTCATTCGGTTGTTGTTTCACCCCAGCATTCTATTCCCGTTGGATTTTACCTTTTCGTTGGTTTATTAGTTAACACACTACCATCCTGTAACTGGATGGAGCTCAAAAGTTTATGAAGCTTGAAGAATACACCATAAATATTTCAACATCTCGTCTTCAACCTCAAGTTGTTCAAGCGTTTTCCATCTTGAGTTTGAGGAGGGATGTTAAAATATAATATAATATATATGTAAGATATTATCACAATAATATATAAATTGTAATAATATCATTAATATATTATATTATTATATTATATAATTATTATACTATATTATATTAGTTTCATTATAAGCTCAATTTAATGTCTATATAATAGACATAACTTATGTAATCAAATATATATTATTCAATACAATTTCTTTTTTCTTTATTCTAATAGAGTCAACGAGGGTCAATACGCCAGACTTCGTGCCCAAAAGATTCAAAATCGCGCATGTTAACGCCAAGTGCAAAACTTATTTGAAAATCGTTCAAAATCATGGATTTTGAGTCATTTTCCAATGATGAAATTCTAGAGGCACCTTCAACTTAAAAAACTCATCCAGGTCGCTATACTCAATGACATTAGCTAATCTTGGATGTTTTGGAAAGTTGGAAGATTCCTCTACAACGTTCGTTTGTATCCTGTAGCCCCTCCGAATTGGAGGTAGAAGACAATGCGACCAATATAGGATCAAACTAGAAATGCCCTCGGTGTTTAATTTATAACTAGAGCTGTAGTGCTTAGTTTTTAGATTGTGACCTATGGTTGGAAATCTAAGACATATCCCGTTCGAATGGAACCAGTCCCATGTATCCATCAACGACTAAGGTAGTCAATCTAACCGATAATCCGATGCTAGTTCACCCACTTTGTTTTAGGAACGAATGGAACATAGGTAGATTTTGAAAATTCATATTTTTTGTTTGGCTCAACCATTTTGAGTAACAAGATACCATTAGAAATACCTTTGAGTTAGCTTTTATTTGATATTAGTATCACTCATGATTCGACCTACAAACCACGTGAGGTCGCCCGTAAGCCAAACTGTTCACTTCAAGACCCCCATCGATCCATCAAGAAATGTATGAACCTGCGACAAGTTTTGAAGATTCCTTCCAACACCTAAGTGGAAGATAACAAGCTCACCTTTCCAAGGCATCATGTCTCAGCTCCAATGGTGGTCTGAGCCCAAAGTTATGGCCATTAGTAGTTTTAATTGATCCAGATTGGCAAAAAATTGAAACCAGAAAGGACCTAACTTCAAAAACTAGTAACTTGGTCTACACTTAACCATTTGGAAGGAGAAAATGCCTAAAGTGTAGCCTGACCAATTACATAATATGGAAAAATAAGCCCAGACGCGACTTAGAAGGAAATTAATTCGGTTCAACCTACTGAAGAGGTTATCGGTTTTCCTAAAAATATTCAGTTCCTAAGTTACCCTTGCCTAGGGATGGCAATTTGAAACCGCCCCGTTGAAACCGAGCTGAACCGAACCAATTGGTATGGTCCCCTCTTTGACCGGGGATTAGGGCGGATCGGGGAAAACCTGAAATATGTTGACCGAGGTTCGGGGCGGGGATGGTATTTACATGCACCGAACCGATTCCCAAACCGATAAAATATAATTATATTTTTTAATGAAAATATATTACTTAATGAAATCATTATTGAATGCAATCATTACTTTTCTCTTTTTCATAAAAAAACTCTTAATCTTTCTTACCTTCACCATTCCTTCACGTTATTTCTCAATTATTTCTTTACTTTTTACTTCTTAATCTTTCTCATTATATTTTCTCTTTTCCTCTAGGTTCATTAAAATTCAAGTTAGATCTTCTCTCTTCTACATACCTGCTTTTTTTGTTATCTCTTCTTCATCCCCTTTTGCATATATATTTTATTGACGACATTTAATTAAATCTCCATTTACTTCATTTTATTTATTTTATTAATATTTTTTTTATTAATACAGAATGTGATCCTAATCCTTTGAAGATGAAGAATGGAGATATAGTCTATTAGAGTTTATGTTATATTTTGAAACATTATTGTTATTAGTGGTTTAATTTTATTTGGTATTTAATATTTTGATAATTTATATTTTAAATTTAAATTGTTTTTCGGTTTCGGTGCACTGCGGGGAAACCCCATCTCGATCGGGGCGCGGATGGTTTATATTTAAAAACCATGCCGGGAATCGAGGAGGGGATCAGGGCGGAATGGGTAGATTTGGGGTGGAGATAGTATTGTCATTCCCTGAACCGAATCGCCCCATTGCCATCCCTACCATTACCTAAGGGGCATTTAAAGAGTTTGCCTCATTTGGGGCTAGACAGTTACGACCTCAGTTTCATTTGGTTTAAAATAAACTTGAGAGCAAGAGAGAGAGGCTTAGAGAGAAAGTAACCAATTGAAGAACAATTGGAAGGATATTCCGGCGGATCTTCAAAGTTTTCGGCGAATTCAACTTCAATCAGCTTCTTCTTTGATTTTGTCTACTTCAGGTAGGCTTCTTCATCTAAATGACATTGTAATACACATAGGATGTCGATTTTGTACACCGATGTCGACGTGATGTTGATTCAATTCTATTTTAGTTTAATTTATGTTTGAATTTAAATTGATTGAATGATATTCGAGTTTTGTTTGAATGTATGGTTAACCTAGCTGCTAGAGTTCTAGGTAGTTGAGTTTTAATTTAGGAAGAGGCTAGGTCAAGACTAGCCTCGTTTATGAAAATTCTTGTCACCAGAATCTTCAAATATTAATTATCGGAGGAAGAAATGCTGGGCAATTTTTCAGCGACGTTCCAGACAGTCTCATTGATGCGGCGAAGGTGCAACAAAAGCACTAGAGGACGAGGAACACTTGTGTGTTGTTCGTGAGGTCTTTGCGCCAACGGAGAAGAAACTACAGATGGTAACTGTAAGTTAAGTTTTAAATAAATAAAAAAAGAAGTGGCTGATAGAGGGCGACGTAGGTGGCAGAATTTTAAAAGGCGTATATTGATTAAGTAGTCCATCTTTCTCTATCTCTACATTTCCAGCAGCTTCTCAATCTTCCCAGCATCTCCTCCATCTTCAACTTTAGCAGCGGCATTCCAACCCAGCAAGCTTCCTACCTTACCCTTCTTCAGCCGATCCACTTCAGCATCTCAACTCATTCGATCAACATCCTCATCTTCAACAGATCTTCATTAGTTCAGCAACAGATCATCTTCATCATCAACATTTCATTTGGATTTAAAGGTAAGTAAGGATATTTGATAATGTTATGGATAATTTCAGGTTAAAAATGAAATGGAGTTTGCTGGTAGGAATAATGAAGTTGATTTGTTTGAGATGGTTGAATGATTTAAGGTTGTTTATTGTTTAGGAAAGAAGAAGAGAAAACAAAGAATGAAGGAATATGGATTATCTGGTTTTGGATGAACTTGAAGATGAGAAAAGGTATTTAGGGTTTATGTATAAATTTGAATGCTTATTGGAAGAGAATGAAAAGGATTGTTAGATTTAAGGAAGTAAATTATATGGATTATTAGTAGGTGGAAATATAAAGACTGATTTGAGTTTAATTTGATAATTGAAGGAAGAAAGTGTCAAAGACCCATTTGAAAATAGCAAAGGATAGTTGGTAGAGCTTAAGAGTGGAAATAACTTGATATTGGGGGTTAGGTAAGAAATCATACATTCTTACAGTTTATTTTACTAAAATGTGATTATGTTGATAAAATGGTTTTATTAAAATGTATTTCTAAACTTATGGATCAAGTTGACATGGAAATGTTTTGATAAAATGTTTAATAAAAGGATTTGATAAAACGTTTGACAAAAATGACTTGATAATGTGATTTATAAAATGATTTGCGAAACTAATTGATAAAGTATTTTTGATAAGCCTATGCTAAATACTTTGTGAAAGACTGATACATATGTATAGATTTGATTATGTGAATAATACAAGAATGATTTTATTACTCTGGATAGGATTATGTACTTATTTATTTGATAATGGTTATTAATGCCTCGAGTGCTTATACCGGTAATGAGTCAACGCGTGACAGTCACGTCCGGTTGATGGTTAATGAGTCAATGTAGGACCCCCAAATCCTCATTGATGGTTAATGAGTCAACGCAGGACATTAAAGTCTTGGTTGATGGTAATGAGTTATCATAATAATGTAGTCATTATCACTATCCCAGAGTTATATAGAAAAAGGTATATTGGTTATATATAGTACGTATTATATTTTTTTATAAAGGTTTGATCTTTCTATACTTATATTAAATGTCTCTTGATCCAACTGTAATGAAATTATGATTTTCTTACTGGGCAAGTTTAGCTCACCCATTTTAATGGGTCCCCTTTTCAGAGAAGGATCCAAATCAAGTAACTAAATCTACTGGACAGTGAAGACTTGGATATCGATATACTTTTGGTAAAAAAAGTTAGTCCTCTCCTTAGCGTAGTGTATTAAGGGAGAGTTAGAACGATGTATTTTATAATACTTAAGATGGTAGCAATGTCACCTTGTATTTTTTGGACTTTTGATGAGGTGGCAAGAACATATTGTAGCTGAAAGGATTTTTGGTTAATGAAAGAAGGGCGAGATTTTGGATTAAGAAGTTAGTAAAGAATTATGTTAGCCTTACTTGTTATTTTTTTTAAGTGTATTTCAGATAGATGACATGCGGCGGCTGGTCATGACTCGGTTCGGAGCGTGACAGTTTTAGTGGTATCAGAGCATAAGGTTTAACAATGGTATTAATGATGTAGGAATGGATGATGAAGTGCTTGCCGGTTTTGCACGACGTACAAGGAAAAGACGTGATACCCATGAATCAAATGGACCTGTAAGTCAAGAGGAGGGGGAGACCTCTAGAGCGGTAACAATTGAGGATATCGTTAGAGTTATGTCAGGAATAGCACAACAGCATACACCGACAAATAAGTTTGCTGAATTCAAGAAATTGGCTCCACCATACTTTGATGGTAGCAGCGATCCGCTAAAAGCTGATAAGTGGATAAAAGAGTTGGAGAAGTTCTTCGATGTACTCAAATGTGACGATGCGGAAAAGGTACGATTTACAATATTTCAGTTACAAGGAAATGCAAGCGACTAGTGGGAGTTGGAGAAGCAAACTTACGAGCGCGATACAAGTACACTCTCATGGGATACATTTAAGAAAGCTTTTTACAACACCTACTTTCCCAAGAGCTTGAGGCAAGAGAAAGAGATGGAATTCATAAATCTGAAACAGGGGAATATGACTATTACTGAATATCAAGCTCGGTTTGTGGAATTAGCAAAGTTTGCTCAATCATGGATGGGAAGTGAGACTACGAAGGCGAGAAAGTTTGAAATGGGGTTGAGTCCCCACATTAGGCAAGTTGTGGTTCCTTTTGAGCTTAACACTTTCATTGAGGTGGTTGATAAGGCACGATTGATTGAAAGGGAGTTGGGTATTATGAGAAGGATGGATGAGGCGAACTCGAAGAAAAGAGGTCATCAAAGTGCCAATGAAGGAAGTCGAAACTCATTCCAGAATAGAAGGTCCTTTTCTGCGAGTAGTCCAGCTCAAGCCTCTAGAAATGTGCCTTCACATAATTCATCGTCGTCTGTGAAATGTTCGCATTGTGTTGGAAACCATCGCATGGAAGATTGTCGTTGGCTATCGGGAGCATGTGTTTTATGTGGGCAGCATGGTCACTTGAGAGCAAATTGTCCACGCTTTAGAAAGCCATTCACTCAGCCTAATGCGCGCGAGACAGGAAATTCTATGAATCGAAGACCCTTTCCCAATAAGAATCAAAAAGTGGGACAGACTTCAGGAGGCCAAGCTAGAGTGTTTTCTACAATGAATGTCGAGCAAGCGCGTGCGTCTAACGCGGTGGTCTCAGGTACTCTTTATGTTTCTTCCGCTTATGCTTTAGTGTTATTTGATTCTGGTGCTACTGATTCTTTTATTTCTCAAACCTTTATCAAAAAGCATAATTGAAAACCTGAACCTCGAGACGTGAGTATAAGTGTAGAAACTCTATTGGGTGATAAAATAATTGCAAACCTAATTTGTAAGTCTCGAGAAGTACATATAGGAGATAAAGTGTTACCAGTAGATCTTACGGTACTAGATATGCATGGTTTCGATATCATTTTGGGGATGGATTGGTTAGCTCACAACTTTGCTACAGTTGATTGTCATGAAAAGAGGATAATATTTCAAATTCCCGAGAAACCTATATTCTCTTTTATGGGAAGTAAAACTGTTATTCCTCCAAAGATGATATGCTCTTTAGAAGCGAAACGCATGATTAGAAAGGGTTGTGAATGCTATCTGGTGGTGTTATGGGGTACCGAAAAGAATGAGAAATCCTTAGAAACTGTTCCGATCATAAATGAATATCCAGATGTGTTTCTAGATGAATTGCAAGGTTTACCTCCTGATAGAGAGGTAGAATTTGCTATAGATGTAGTGCCTGGAACAACTCTAATAACGAAGAATCCGTATCGTATGGCTCCGGCAGAATTGAAAGAATTACGAGATCAATTGGAAGAACTATTGCAAAAGGGTTACATCAGGCCAAGTGTTTCCCCATGGGGAGCTCCTGTTCTTTTCGTGAAAAAGAAGGATGGGACAATGAGGCTTTGCATTGATTACCGAGGGCTTAATAAGGTAACTATTAAGAACAAATATCCGTTATCAAGAATTGACGACTTGTTTGATTAGTTGAAAGGAGCACAAGTTTTTAGCAAGGTTGATCTCCGATCAGGTTATCATCAGTTAAAGATTAAACCGGCTGATATTTCCAAGACAACATTTCAAACAAGATATGGACATTATGAGTACGTGGTAATGCCTTTTGGTTTGACGAATGCTCCAGCTGCTTTTATGAATCTTATGAATAGAGTATTCAAACCATTTCTAGATGAATTCGTGATAATCTTTATTGATGACATATTGGTGTATTCTAAATCTGAAGAAGAACACGAGAAACATCTCAGAATAGTACTCCAAACTTTGAGAGAAAATCAGTTGTATGCTAAATTTTCAAAGTGTGAGTTCTGGTTGAATAGTATCGCATTTCTAGGACACACTATATCTAAGGATGGAATATGTGTTGATCCTAAAAAGGTGGAAGCAGTATCTGAATGGCGTAGACCATCTACTGTTTCAGAGATACGTAGTTTCTTGGGTTTGGCAGGTTACTACAGGAGATTTTTTAAAGGGTTTTCTCAAATAGTATCGCCACTTACTCGCTTGACACAAAAAGGCGTAAAATTTGAATGGTCAACAGAATGTGAAAGGAGTTTTCAAGAACTCAAAAGACGATTGACTACGGCTCCTGTTCTAGCCATACCTTCTGAAAGTGAAGATTTTTCTGTGTATTGTGATGCTTCAAATAAAGGTTTGGGATGTGTGTTAATGCAAAATAAGCATGTCATTGTTTATGCATCTCGACAATTAAAACCACATGAACGTAAGTATCCTACCCATGATCTGGAATTAGCAGCGATAGTATTTGCATTGAAGATTTGGCGACATTTCTTGTATGGTCCAAAAGTCGAGATTTATACCGATCACAAGAGTTTGAAGTATATCTTCACCCAAAGTGAATTGAATATGCGGCAGAGGAGGTGGCTGGATCTAATTCAAGATTATAATTTGACGATAAGTTACCATCCCAGAAAAGCTAATGCCGTAGCTGATGCTTTGAGTAGGCAGCCATCAAGCGAAGAGCCAAGTTTGATTTCAAATATTGTGATTCGTCCTATGTTAATTGAGAAGGTTAAAAGCTCTCAACAAGATGATTCTCAAATTATTAAAATCAAAGGAGATATGGAATCTGAGGCTGCGAAGGGATTTCAACTTGATAAAGATGGAGTTTTGCGTTATCACAACCGGTTATGTGTTCCTCAAAATGATGTTTTAAAGAAAGAGATATTAGAGGAAGCGCATTACTCTAGATATACTGTTCATCCCGGTAGTACCAAGATGTATCGAGACTTAAAGGAGCATTATTGGTGGAACAACATGAAGAGTGAAATTGCTCAATATGTCTCGGAATGTTTGACATGTCAACAAGTGAAAGCAGAACATCAACGACCCGCAGGCTTACTACACCCTTTACCCATTCCGCAGTGGAAATGGGAAGATATCTATATGGACTTTGTATCCGGAATGCCGAGGACAAAGAGGAATAATTCAGTTGTATGGGTAATTGTTGATAGGTTGACAAAATCTGCTCACTTTCTAGCAATTCCAACCGGATTCTCGATGGACAATTTAGCACGACTGTATGTCAAAGAAATATTGAGGTTGCATGGGATACCGGTTACTATTGTCTCGGATAGAGATATCAGATTTGTATCACATTTCTGGAAGAGTTTGCATCGATGTTTGAGAACTAAGCTGAATTTTATTACTGCATTTCATCCTCAAACTGATGGGAAAACAGAGAGAGTCAATCAAATTATGGAGGATATGCTTCGAGCTTGTATTATTGACCTAGGTGGATCATGGGATGACCATTTGCCTTTGATAGAATTTGCTTACAATAATAGCTATCAAGAAAGTATTCAAATGGCTCCTTATGAAGCATTGTACGGTCGCAAATGTCGTTCACCTTTGTGTTGGGATGAAATAGGTGAAAGAAGATTAATGGGACCAGAGATTGTGCAAGAAACGACTGACAAGATCCGAAAAATCAGAGAGAATTTAATTATTGCACAAAGTAGACAGAAGAGTTATGCGGACAATCGAAGAAGATCTTTAGAGTTTAATGTGGGAGATCATGTATTCCTAAAGGTGTCTCCGATGAGAGGTGTTATGCGATTTGGAAAGCGTGGAAAACTGAGTCCCAGGTTCGTTGGACTGTTTGAAGTGTTAAAGAAAGTTGGCAGCGTGGCTTATGAAATTGCATTACCTCCAAATTTATCGGAAATGCATAATGTCTTTCATGTGTCCATGTTAAGAAAATATGTTTCTTCCAACGACCATATAATAGAATCTATTCCACTAGAACTTGGGAAGAACTTAGCATATGAAGAGATCCCACTTCGAATTATTGATAGAAAAGAACAGATTATACGTCGACGAACTATTAAGTATGTTAAAGTTCAATGGAGTAATCATTCTGAGAGGGAAGCAACGTGGGAACTTGAAGATGATATGAAAAACAAGTATCCTTCACTTTTTGAAAGCTGAATCAAGTTTGGGGACCAAACTTCTTTTAAGGAGGTAAGATTGTAAAGTTAAGTTTTAAATAAAAAAAAAGAAGTGGCTGATAGAGGGCCACGTAGGTGGCAGAATTTTAAAAGGCGTATATTGATTCAGTAGTCCATCTTTCTCTCTCTCTACATTTCCAGCAGCTTCTCCATCTTCCCAGCATCTCCTCCATCTTCAACTTTAGCAGCGACATTCCAACCCAGCAAGCTTCCTACCTTACCCTTCTTCAGCCGATCCACTTCAGCATCTCAACTCATCCGATCAACATCCTCATCTTCAACAGATCTTCATTAGTTCAGCAACAGATCATCTTCATCATCAACATTTCATTTGGATTTAAAGGTAAGTAAGGATATTTGATAATGTTATGGCTAATTTCAGGTTATAAATGAAATGGAGTTTGCTGGTAGGAATAATGAAGTTGATTTGTTTGAGATGGTTGAATGATATAAGGTTGTTTATTGTTTAGGAAAGAAGAAGAGAAAACAGAGAATGAAGGAATATGGATTATCTGGTTTTGGATGAACTTGAAGATGAGAAAAGGTATTTAGGGTTTATGTATAAATTTGAATGCTTATTGGAAGAGAATGAAAATGATTGTTAGATTTAAGGAAGTAAATTATATGGATTATTAGTAGGTGGAAATATAAAGACTGATTTGAGTTTAATTTGATAATTGAAGGAAGAAAGTGTCAAAGACCCATTTGAAAATAGCAAAGGATAGTTGGTAGAGCTTAAGAATGGAAATAACTTGATATTGGGGGTTAGGTAAGAAATCATACATTCTTACAGTTTATTTTACTAAAATGTGATTATGTTGATAAAATGGTTTTATTAAAATGTATTTCTAAACTTATGGATCAAGTTGACATGGAAATGTTTTGATAAAATCTTTAATAAAAGGATTTGATAAAACGTTTTACAAAAATGACTTGATAATGTGATTTATAAAATGATTTGCGAAACTAGTCGATAAAGTATTTTTGATAAGCCTATGCTAAATACTTTGTGAAAGACTGATACATATGTATAGATTTGATTATGTGAATAATACAAGAATGATTTTATTACTCTGGATAGGATTCTGTACTTATTTATTTGATAATGGTTATTAATGCCTCGAGTGCTTATACCGGTAATGAGTCAACGCGTGACAATCACGTCTGGTTGATGGTTAATGAGTCAATGTAGGACCCCCAAATCCTCATTGATGGTTAATGAGTCAACGCAGGACATTAAAGTCTTGGTTGATGGTAATGAGTTATCATAATAATGTAGTCATTATCACTATCCCAGAGTTATATAGAAAAAAGGTATATTGGTTATAAACAGTACGTATTATATTTTTTTTTATAAAGGTTTGATCTTTCTATACTTATATTAAATGTCTCTTGATCCAACTGTAATGAAATTATGATTTTCTTACTGGGCAAGTTTAGCTCACCCATTTTAATGGGTCCCCTTTTCAGAGAAGGATCCAAATCAAGTAACTAAAGCTACTGGACAGTGAAGACTTGGATATCGATATACTTTTGGTAAAAAAAGTTAGTCCTCTCCTTAGCGTAGTGTATTAAGGGAGAGTTAGAACGATGTATTTTATAATACTTAAGATGGTAGCAATGTCACCTTGTATTTTTTGGACTTTTGATGAGGTGGCAAGAACACTTTGTAGCTGAAAGGATTTTTGGTTAATGAAAGAAGGGCGAGATTTTGGATTAAGAAGTTAGTAAAGAATTATGTTAGCCTTACATGTTATTTTTTTAAGTGTATTTCAGATAGATGACATGCGGCGGCTGGTCACGACTCGGTTCGGGGCGTGACAGTAACCGTCGTCTGTTATTTTCAGATATGTAGAGGAACTCTTTTCGTGTCCTCTACTTCTTCATTCTTTTTCTCGTAATCATCTATAGAGGCCACTAATGCTTCGATGAACTTCTGTATCATTGAATCTTGGTCTTCCAGAGAGACGACGAAGCTATGGAGAGATGTTGTCGGAGAAGATGATGTCTATATCGAGAAGAATATAACGCTCATATGTTCTTTGACTCTGGAATCCAACAAGTCTTGGACAAACATCAAGGCGACAAAGTCGGAATTGATTCTGAGGCGACCAAAACTGTCCCTGTCTGTTGTTAGAGATTCCCTACGCGACGTCGAGAAGGAGCGACAATAGTCCGAGGAAGAACACGAATGACTGCTCGACTTTTTCTGAATTATTTTTTTTCAAATTCCTGAAGTTCCAGGGGATGTTCAAAGAGTTCCATGGACTTCTCAAATGTTTAGATTTTCCTGGGAAGTTCTAGTTCGGAATTTTTTTAATTCTGAATTAATTCAGCCCCTGAACTTTCAACCTAGGTTCAATTTTAACCTCAAACTTTCAAATTCGAATCATTTTCATAGAATTCAAATTCATTTGACCTCTGGACTTTTGTCAATGTCCAATTCGATCATCCAACTTTTTATTAGTCTAATTTTGGATATAAAGTTTCCATTTCTAACTATTGAGAAATCCCTTTAAGGCTTGTTTGGATTTCTTTTATGCCAATCAATCTCATTATTTCAATCGGAACCTTCAAATAATTTTTTTAAAAATCTAAAAATTTAAGGACGGTCAAAAATATTATTTTCAACAAAAACAATATTTTTCCTTGATTTTTGGGACCCGTTTGAAAAACAACTTATTTTGGAACGGGCATATCTTGAGCTCTATTGTCCGGAAAATTATGAAATTTGTAGTTGGTTCATAAAAATATTTTGACCTCTCTGCAAATTTTCATAATTTTCATAATTTTTTTGGAAACACGCTCATTTTAGCGGAGTCATATTGGGTGTCTCTTAACCCCCAAAAAGTTCTGAAATCGAGTGCGAAGTTGTAGATACTAAATTCTGAAATCCTATAATACCTTTATCCAATGGTATATATAAAAGTTACCTCATTTAATTGAGACATGGTTATTTCATTTGTTAAAAACACACTTGAGAGAAGAGAGAGACTTGAGAGAAAAGAAACCAAAAGAAATACAGACTAAAGGTGATTCTGGCGAACTCTTGAAGATTCCTGCGAACTCTTGAAGATTCCGGCGAAGTCAATTCCAGTTTCATTTCTTTCTTTCATTATGTTGTTTTAAGTTGGTCTTCTTGTTTTTATGATGTTATAATTCATGTAAGACGTTGATTATGTACACCGATGTCGACGTAAGTTTGATTCAAACATTTGATATTATGATATTTTTGCCGTAGGTTGATAAAAATAATTTTGACTTCATTGGAAAATTTCAGAATTTTTGGAAACTTTTAGAAAAAAAATCGTTTTATCGGAGTCATATCGGGTGTCTCGTAACCCCGAAAAGTTCTGTAATTGAGTGCAAAGTGTTTGTAAAAATATGTTCGACATGCACAAAAATACTCGAGATTTACTAATTCCAATGGGAAAATTCTCGATTTTGGTTGTTACATACTTCGGGGCTCCAATTTCACCTCTTTGTTTCTGTAATCCACATTCTCGTGAACTGGTGAAGTCCTTCATGTGCAAGGATTCACAGTCTACCAATAAACAAACATTCAAGCAAATCAGTAAATGCGAGAGTTCACATTGTGGTTCACATGTGTGCCCAAAGAAAGCATTTGAGGATCAATTTCATCTTCTTTATGTCTATGAGAATATAATAAGAGTTCAGAATCATCTTTGGACTAAACATAGAATATCCCGTTAAATGAAGTTAAAAAATGATAATGGACATCCAAGAATTCTAATGGCTTGATGCCAACCTATTATTGGAATCTAAAGAAGAGCTAGAATTACTCCTTCTGAATTAGAGACAAGGTTAGGGTATTCAGAAGAGCAAGAATTATGAACTTAGAATGATATCCTATAAAGTACCTTCACAAACAATGACCAACTACATAGACTAGAGACTATCCCACAGGATAAACACATATAACATAACTGCTACGACGCATTCCTCATGCGTAACCAAACACCGAACCCTTAATCCATGAATAATCTGTTTATTTCTTTAGTTTCTTTGTGAAGTAAACTAAAGTGACGACTTTTAAAGTCAATCAGATTTTTATATTCTCAACACGTACTAATTTGGAACCTGTATGGGCCAAGCATGGAAATGATCTATGATTTAGAACTCCACTTTGGTTCCTCATATCAAACAGATAGGACAACATCTTATATGGATAGTTCTTCTATCTACTTTTTGTGAGATTTAAGAAAAAGGTAAACCACGGGGTTCTATAACATAACTTTCATAAAAAAAAACTTTTTTCTAAGAGTGCATGGTTCGTGTTTACCATATATATATATATATATATATATATAATAATAATAATTATTATTATTATTATTTTTTACATTAGAAACTTATTCTAATAAAAAATAAAATAAATTCTTATATATATATATTATAAATTTTATTATATATGTACATATATATTAAATACTTAATTTAAAAAAATTATTATATTATCTTATAAAATAATTACTTAAAATTATTTAATTTGAAATAAATTATACAAATTAAAATTATTAATCTTATTAGAAATTAAGAGTACAGAAAAATCAAATTTGAAATATTTTATTAATTTTATTTTATAAGAAAATAAAAAAATAATTACAGTATTAAATATATATTAAAAATAAGAAATGTTAATAAAAAACAGTTATGGCTTAAAAAAATAAAAAATACTTAATTTTGACACCTAAAATTTAATAATTATATAATTTAGAGTGAAGTTGATAGTTAAATATGGTATTATTCCTTAAATAAATTATAAAATTATCAATTAATATTGCTAAATTGATTGTCGAATAATTTTATGTTATCAACACAATAATAGGGTTTAACTTAGAGATTTGATAAATTAATAAATTCATTATAATAAAAAATCGATCAAAAATTAATTCTTTTATTTCTTTATAAACATCTCATCTAGTTCAATAGTTTTTTTGTTTTGTTTGTAGAGAAGTCATTTTCACACTAACAAATTATTATTTTTATGTTTTTTTTATTATTTTAAATTAATACATAATTGTATATAAGATTACATACATTGGTGCATGATAGAATAAAAAAAATAGCTCTAACTATATATAATATTATTATGTCTTGGATCTCAAATGTATATATATAAAGTTGGGAAAATAAGTGATGACGAAGCTCAATCATCCTGTTATAATTTGATCTATCTCTCCTCCCTCTAAGGCACTATATCAAGACTTTGAGAAGAAGAAGCAGAAGCATCGTGAACAACAGTATGAGGAAGTGGTGATTGGGGCATCCTAAAAATATGTTCCTCCCCATTTTTCTCATCAACCCTTACAATCCATTTGCTCTTCAAGTTTCTTTTTCCACCAAGATCAGTCTTTCTCTCCCTCCTCCTAGCATGACTACTCGTCGTCTCGTTTCCTTTTCCGATCATTGTAACCTCCATCCCTTGTCCTATCGGATGTGTTGTTGACCTAACCATCACCTTGTTCTCCTTTGAACCCTTCACATGCCCTTCCAATCCGTGTCTACCTTCTATCAAATTATCCGCCACAACAACTGATCTTGTAGGATTAACATCCAACATCTTCAATAGGTTATTGTAGTTATCGGCTTTGCAATCCACAAGAGAGAAATCGATGTTCTCGTAGCTCGGCAATAGTGTTTCGGGGTCTTCGGTTCTGAACTCAACCAAATCGTCTAAGCCCGAGTGATGGATTGCTTTTTGGGACTCGTCTAGCCTTGGCTCGGGAAGTATGCAAACTAGTTTGCCTCCTGTTTGTCGGGCAGCTGCTGCTAAAGCTATGGTTGATGTTGAAACCTCCGAGGTCACCTCCACTATTAGCTTAGCATTCATGCCAGCCGCTAATGCTGATATGAACTCTTTACTATCTGGCTCTGTTGTTGAATTACAATGTTGTCTGTGTTCATTACACTGCAAGTATCCAAGCCAAGCCAAACCAAATCAATTACAATATTTTTGGGAGAGTAAAGAAACATATTCCTTACTCAATATAGAAACATGGGCTAGCCGTGTCTAGAGTGGGGAGTTTTTGTTCGTATTCTCCTCAACTATTAGATTCAAAAGATTCTCATAGGACTGTTTAAATCTGCTTATATGCACGTTAACTAATTCATAGGGAGGATAGTTAACAGTACATGTGTTTTGCATAGAGAGGGTGGTATGTGAGAATGGGTAGGCAAAATAAATATTGTAATTAATAGCAGCAATAAGACCTTATGGTGATAAACATTTAAATCATGCACAAATTATTCAAAAATTGTAAAGGAAAATGTGAATAATATACATATTTGTTGTCAAGGAAGACATATCAGTTAGAATATGTTCCTTTTCCAAATGATGTGGAGACTTGACATGACATGTAATTATCAATTCTGATACAAGATGTTGGGTTGGATTGTCTTGGACGAAAATTTTAAAAAATAGTGTATTAAAAATGTTGAAAATAATATATGTTTGGGCTAATATCATTTTAGAATAATGTTATTGTTGTAATTTCTACAATAAACATCAGGCTGTTATAGAAAGTTCATATCAAGGCTTAAAACATATTTTTTCTTAAGGAATTTGAAATTCTATCAGGAAGCAATTGCATAAAAGATGAAACACATGCATGAATTGGGAAAAGAATAATTACAACTTCATTTTAAATTGGAAATTACTCTCATAAAATCATAGCTTTAATTCATTTATTAATGAAGAGAAACATGAAATGAGAAAGGCAAAAAGAAAATACCAATCTAAGCGTATCAAGGTAGGCATCTTGTGCACATTGCGGTGACCATTCCATTACAAATTAAATTGGAATTAAGAGAGAGAGAGAGTGAGAGATCGAATTCAAGGGAGAGAGGATCACAGGAATGATCAAGAGAGAGAAGAGAGAGAGAGAGTTATGTTACAACAAAGGATCGATGATAGATCGGTACGTACGTAAAGATGGATGTTTATTTTTTATTGGTAATGCAATAATAAGTCATGCTGTGTATGCCTGATCTTAGGCCCTGACTCAGACATGAATGGATGGTGGTTGGAGGGTTGGAAGAGACAGTTGTGGAGCTCCGTTCATATCTTTATATATAATAATTTTCATTATCAAAGGAAAGTATTCACTATTTAGTAGTGGTGACCCCGCATCTTTCTCTTTATCTCTCTCTACTTAACAATTTTATATATAAAAGGGTAATTTAATTAGCTAGATTTTTGCTTGATCATATGCTGGCTCTGGAATGTTATAGAAAGTCATTTTATTAAACCTTTTATATTATTTCATTGCTTACTATAACTTCTCTTTTCTTTTCATGCTTTACCAAGCATGAGTAATACTTTGTGTGCACAGTTTTCTTATTTATTAAAAATTCATTTTAATTGCATTTGTCTTCCTAATGCATACCTGCATAGGTTGCCTTACCCTAGGGCCGTCGACACTAATAATTAGTAACTAAAATAGTTAATTAGTTGAATGGTTTGTTAGATAGTTTTAATAATTGTAATTAGTAATAAAATTCATATACGAAGGAGATATGTAATTGTTTGAAAAACAAATTTCAATAATATAATTTCAGTTTACACTTCTTTTTCAAAATTTTAACATGGTATCAAAACTCCAAGTTTAAGAGTTTTTGGAGGATTTCCGCTGTCTCTACCGGTGGCTGGAGCAGCCGTTGTTGGAAGACTTTTTTCTATATTGTATTGTTATTATTACAAAGAAGATGAACAATTGGTGATGAATGATGATCATCATGATTCATTTAAGATCAAGATATTGATGAAGATCCAAATGGTGATTCGGGCTGGAATTAACTTGTAGATATGGGCCTAACTCCCCTGGGTAAAAAGCAAACTGCGTTCCTATATAACATGATGGTTTTTGCTTAATCAGAATATATTTTGTAGAATTCCAAACAATGTCTTTCAAAGCCGGTAGAGGTGCTAGGTGTTAGGTGCTGAGGATTTTGAGAAGAGGGACATGTCTTCTTTCTCTTTTCTTGTTAGGTTTATGTTGACAGAAAGTGAAGCTGCAGGAGGAAAGATACTTCATTGCATTACGACTAGTCGGCAAGAATTTTGAAAAGATCACTAGCCGTGTCCAAACTAAAAATAAAGATCATGTTCGGCATGACTACTATCGTCTTGTGAGGTGTATGAATAAGTTGCTTGGTCTAGGGGTTTTGCCTTTATTCTAAAATCTCCAAAGATACTAATGCTGCAATGCTTAGATGGTGGTCTTTATTGGAGAAATTTAGGTGGAGAGTCTCAAAGCTCCATCTGAAACCTCGGAAGTTCAAGATATTTGTGGAGACCTTGGAAAACCAACTCTTGAAAGACCAAAGAAAAGGCAGGAAGAGAAAGAAATTAACTTGAACAAGAAAGCCCACCTCCTATGATACTTCCACTTGTGTTAAATCAAACCAGAGTATTGGGACAAGAAAATGCTGCTGGTAAAGTCATTCTAACCAATACTCAAAACATTACAAAACAATGAGTAAAAGGATCTTCTACAAGAAGGAATCCAAATATGAAAAACAATGGAAGCAACCACAAAGTTGAATTTTCCTACAGCGAAAGTAACAAAGTATGGCCTATACTTCTTCGTATAAGAAATGGGAGAAGGCATCAGGTGTTTCATTGGTTGCATATGCTGCTGAGAATCTGGAGAGGAAAACTATTAATAAAGAGAATACATGTGTCAACGCCTCACTCGGGCAACAGGTTTGTGATACTTCCAGAAAAGATAGTCCACAAGTTGACTCACCAAGAATCTTTGATTTCAATAATGTACAAAGTCCTTCAAAATTTAAACTCCACTTGTTCCCAGTTGATGAAACTACGAGAAGAGCTTGAGAAATTGTGAAGATTTCATTTATAACTCATGATCAATTTATAACTCATCAAGAGAATGAATTAGGTTGTATTTGAAGATGATACGACAATAATAATAAAAAAAAGTCGAAATGATTCGTCAAGACCAAGAAGAATGCTAAACTTGGCTTCTTTGAAAAAATATTTGTGGATGCGAGGACAGCTTTGTCGATCAAAAAATTAATATTTTGAAAGTTCTTCAAACCATGGAGAAAGATTCTCTTGCAATCGAAAAAATGGAGCTTGCTAAATTGGGATTGCTCAACTATCTAAAATGGGTAACTAAAAAAATTGAGCTTGCTGAATTGGGTTTGCTCGGCTGTCTATGTTGGGTAGCTGTAAAAAAATAGAGCTTGCTGAATTGAGTTTGCGCGACTGTCTAAATTGGATAGCTAAAAAATGAAGTTTGTTGAATTGGGCTTGTTGAAGACGATGGTTGCATTATCGTAGCTTGATATTTCATCGACTTATTTTGTTAAGATGAAACTTTATTTCTACTACGTTTACGTTTCTCCTTTAGGGGAGGATGTAAAAATAATAATGACACTGTTAATTAATAATTAGAAACTAAAACAGTTAATTAGTTGAATAGTTTGTTAGATAATTTTATTAATTATAATTACTATTGAAACTCCTATATAAGGGAGATATGTAAATGTTTAGAAAAAAAAAATTCAGTAATACAATTTCAGTTTACATCAAGATTTGTAAAAATAATAATATCACTTTTAATTAGTAATTAGTAACTAAAATAATTAATTAGTTAAATAGTTTGTTAGATAATTTTATTAATTGTAATTAGTATTTAAACTCTTATATAAGGGAGATATGTAATTGTTTGAAAAATAACTTTCAATTTACACTTCTTCAAGATTCTAACATAATACTTCATCCAGTTTTGGAATCGGTATGGAAAATGTTAGTTCATGCAATTCTTAAATGGCTACCAAATCCGACAAATACATGCAATTCTTAAATGGCTACCAAATCCGACAAATACCTGTAATCAATTTCATTTATTTAAAAATCTTAGACATCTACAATAATATTTGTAGATTTATATTATGAGCCACAATGATCACTAAAGATATAACTCAAATAAATTTGATTCTTGTGGCTCACATAAATCTGAATTTTATTAAGATATATCTAAATTTTATATTTCTTAAATTGAGAAAAGAGATATTAAATAATATAAATTTGTTGAGAGACATATATAGACGTGTAAAATTGATTCAAATTGTAGAGGAAAGAAGAGAAGAGAGATGAGTGAAAAGAGAGTGTATTTATCTGATCAAAGAATACCACTCCTAGAATTTTTTGGTAGCAATTTTCGTTGCTATGTAGGATAATTATAATTTGGCACGCAGTTTATTATTTTAATTGTCCCAAATATTTAGCTTTTCTTCGGAACTACTTGGTTTACTGTCACCTTCCAAAACCAAATGCAACTATTTCAAGAAGAGCAAGAATGTCTGCTCACACACAAGCGCCTTTTGATATGATAGGGCGGTACACTTCTTACCAACTAAATCTCGACTCTAAATAATTTTTCGTAAAGCCTTTCGGACCATTACTACCCTACTCAATTGGGGCAGTGAACAGCTACTTTCTTGGATTGGATCTAATTTAGAGTTTTAATTCGTTTCGGTAGTTGACAACAACAATATTTGTATCTCCGAGCCCGTTCTAATTTCACATCAATTCTATCCAAACATAATTAAATATATAATATTATAAATTTATATATTTATATATTTTTATATTTTTATATTTTATAAGAGTTTAAAGTTTATTTTTTATAATAATATAAAATTTTAAATTATTATTATAAAATATTATTTAAAATTTGTAAAAAAAATATGGTATAAACCCGAATATATTTCTCGGAATCCAATGAGATGGAGATAGTATTAAAAAAATTCCGAAGTGAAAAAAGAGTAAGGATAATACATAAACATTTCGCCACACTCCGCTACATTAGCCCGCCCCTCAAAATTTAGAGTGATTTATTAAAAATATATGATATCCGTTAGACTTGAACTTGAAAAATAAGATCCCTAGCTAGGTGATTTAGGATTGTCTTTTATAAGGAATATCTTGGAAACTCTAAGGCCCAAGGCCCATCACTTACTATCTTACCAAGTCATGGGAATTTGTTAGCCTTTTGAATTTAAAAAAGTGGCAACAACTTCTTATGTAAGTCAATTGTCATGGAAGGGGCTGCATTCTTCTTTTTGAAATATCAAAATGTCTAACTAAGTAACAAAACCATGTCAGAAGTTTTTTTCTGTGACTATTATATATTTAAAGAGGTATGATAAACCCAACGAAGGGTTAGCGAAAGTAAGGCCACGAATCCTACGTGGCCTTGCCAGCTAAGAAAGAGAAAAAACAAAACAAAATAAAAAAATTAAATATTTCAGTTTCCCTCTCTTTCTTCTTTCCTCTCTTTCTTATTTTCATTTATCACTTTCGGCGAACCCCGATTTCTTCTCTGGCGATTTTTCTCTCCGGCATCCCCGACTTCTTCTACTTTCTTTATCTTCTTTCGATCGAAAATGGTAAGAGAACTCTTTCGTGTATGTTCACTTCATTGTCTGCCTTCGTGTTCACTTCATACTATCTTTTCAGGCTGGTGGTCCAGGTACATCTCCATACAAGACTTCAAAATCTCTCAGATCTCAAAGGACAAGGTAAATAACATTTTCTCTTTTAGAATCGTAGATCATTTTAATGATTTGAAGATCGTTTAGCTTTTTGCGGTTAGGGTTAGGGATTTTAATGATTTTAATGATTTTAACGATAGAAAACTATGATTATTGTGTATTTGCTGCATTATGAGTCCGGAAATGGATGGTTTAGAGACCCGAAAGTATGATTGTATAATGTTTGGCTGTTATGGGTCCCGAAAATGTGATTTCGGGACCCGAAAGTATGATTATATAATGTTTGGCTGTTGTTATGGGTTTAGTTGCAGAACTAATTTCAATTAGGTTGTAAGAAAAACCATTTCGGGTCCCGAAACCACTCATTTCCAAAAAAAAAAAAAAAAAATTTTTTTTTTTTTTTTTTTTTTGCCGTTTCGGGTCCCGAAACTACTTATTTCGGGTCCCGAAACCAGCTTTTCTGGTCCCGAAACCAGCTTTTTTGGTCCCGAAACTAGCATTTTTTGTTCCGAAATCACCATTTTAGGGTGATTTCAAACTCCGAAATGATTTCTATACGATCTTTTATGGCTATTTTATTTTTGTATAAACCAATAATCTTATTGTAATGTTAATTTGATTTGTAGGTCATGTATGAAGATCCAAATATTCTTATTGATCAAGTTAATGAAGAAATGAGATTATTGTAGGTTGTATTTTAAATGTGATATAAATGACAGATTGTAACATTGTAAATAAATGTTTAATTATGTAAATTTCTAGTATAATAACATTATCTTCAATTATTTTTGATTTTCTAAGATTCATTATAATGTTTCAGGTTAAAAAAATTAAAAAAAAGTGTCTCGAAATCACTCATTTCTGGTCCCGAAACCACTCATTTCGGGTCCCGAAACCAGTTTTTCTGGTCATGAAACTAGCATTTTTGGTCCCGAAATCACCATTTTAGGATGATTTCAAACTCCGAAATGGTTTCTATACGATCTTTTATTGCTATTTTATTTTTTTATAAACCAATAATCTTATTGTAATGTTAATTTGATTTGTAGGTCATGTATGAAGATTCAAATCTTCTTATTGATCAAGTTAATGAAGAAATGAGATTATTTGAGATCTCTCAAATTGTAGGTTGTATTTTAAATTTGATATAAATGACAGATTGTAACATTGTAAATAAATGTTTAATTATGTAAATTTCTAGTATAATAACATTATCTTCAATTATTTTTGATTTTCTAAGATTCATTATAATGTTTCAGATTAAAAAAAATTAAAAAAAAGTGTCCCGAAACCACTCATTTCGGGTCCCGAAACCACTCATTTCGGGTCCCGAAACCACTCATTTCCATAAAAAAAAAAATATTTTTTTTTTTGCCGTTTCGGGTCCCGAAACTACTCATTTCAGGTCCCGAAACCAGCTTTTCTGGTCCCGAAACCAGTTTTTCTGGTCCCGAAACCAGCTTTTCTAGTCCCGAAACCAGCTTTTCTGGTCCCGAAACTAGCATTTTTCTTGTCAATAATCTTATTGTAATGTTAATTTGATTTGTAGGTCATGTATGAAGATCCAGATCTTTTAGAACTCTAATATAAATCGATTCAGCAGCTAAACCATAAACGTTAAACATAAATATTGATATGACAATCATTTCGAACGGAAGATAAACGAAAGAAAGAAAAAAGACTTTATATTTCAATCGATCGGAAGATAAGAAGTCGATGAAACGTTTCAGTAAGATCGACAGTGGGTTGGGTTTTGGGAAATGGAAACGAAAAATAAAGAGAGAGATTGTCGTGGGGGTTTTGGTTTTGGGAAAAAATGAAACGTTTCATTAACGGAAGAAGTCTTACCATTTCGATCGATCGGAAGAGAAGTCGGTGAAAATGAAAGAAGAGAATCGCCGGTGGGTTTAGGAAAAATGAAACAAAAGAGAAAGAGAGAGAATGAAACAAAAGAGAGAGAAAGAATAAGATTTTGGTTTTGGGGGGAAATAGAAATATAGAAATAATAGGATTTTTGGTTTTGGGGGGAAATAGAAAATTTCAATTTTTTTTTATTTTTTTTCTCTCTCCTAGCTGGCAAGGCCACGTAGGATTCGTGGCCTTACTTTCGCTAACTTGTCGTTGAGAATATCATTTCTCATATTTAAATATGTGTATGCATATAGTTACAAATAGGCATTCATAAGTACATTTGATTCATTTTCTAATATAAAATAGAAAAATAAAGACTTAAAAAAATATATAAATAAAAAATAAATAAATAACAAAACAAAACAAACAAAATAAAATAAAATAAAACAAAAAGTCCAACATTGTGATCGATTTTTAAAAAACATGTTTTTTATTCGACTAGTTGGAAAATTCTGGAACTCTTTAAAAATTTAGTTTTGAAAACGTGAGAGAAATTAATTTTAATGTTTGAAAAATTAAAGTTTAAAAAATGAGGCTTTATAGACAACTCCATATCTTACATTCCCGTCGAATCTGGGAGAGATTGAGAGTTTTTTTAATGGGAAATATGTCATAGACCTACTTTAACTTTTTTTAATATTAATTAATCCTCACGACTAGAGATTCGCCACATAATTTCAAAAATTAGGAAATTAAGAGATGTGAGTTCGGCGTTTGGTTACGTGTGGGAAATGGTTTTTTAGACGCTATGTCCCACAACTCCCCTAAGGTCTCTACTAATTAATTTTGGAATTTTTTTAATATATTCTTACGTTTTACTTTTTAGAAAAAAAAATTAATCTCATACTATCCTAGGATCACAAATCATAAACTTACATCAAAACCAACCAACCAAACCAAAGGGAAAAATTAAAATAAACCCAAAAATATGAAGAAAAAACAAACAAGCAAAATGATTGTGGTTAGCCTCCACGGTCCTATACCTGAATTTTGGTCGAGGTGAAAATCTAGTTCCGTCGAAAAATTGTGCTTTTTTCGGTCCTCGGTCCTAAGATGCGGCCAGCGTCGGTCATGTGACAAGCAGTAGCGGTCCACAACCTTTGGATGCGGAAATCTTTGGTCCTTTGACAAGTAGTAGCGGTCTTCAGCCTTTGGGTGCAGAAATTTTCGGTCCTTTGACAAGCAGTGTGGTCCTCTGCCTTTAGGTGCAGAAATCTTTGGTCCTTTGACAAGCAGTAGTAGTCCTCTTCCTTTGGGTGCAGAAATCTTCGGTTCTTTGACAAGTAGTAACGGTCCTCAACCTTTGGGTGCAGAAATCTTCGATCCTTTGACAAGAAGTAGCGGTCCTCAGCCTTTAGGTGCGGAAATCTTCGGTCCTTTGACAAGAAGTAGCGGTCCTAAGCCTTTAGGTGCGAAAATATTCGGTCCTTTGATAAGTAGTAGCGGTCTTCAGCCTTTGGGTGCATAAATTTTCGGTCTTGGGCCTACAACAACTCTCCCATTCGGTCATAAATGAGCAGTAAGTACTTTTTGGGTGAAAATTGCAACCCAAAAGGCTAATAGTGGAAATAAAATAACATAGAATCCTAAGAATGTATAAAAGAACTAGATACAAGAAAAAGAGCTAGATTTTCTCGGTCAGAAAGAGGCTCGGGTCAGATTTTAAGGTCCTGGGAAGTAGAGATTTATCATATGCGCAGATCTAGGCTAGTTTCCTCGGTCTTCATGTACACAGAAGCGTCCAGAATTAACAAAAACGTCAGGAAGACGCCGAATTTCGCATGTAGAGAGGCTGTCTTGGTCGGATAGCGCTCGAGTATGCTTCAGGGTGCCGTTTTGCCAGTCAAATGCTATCCCAGGGCTAGCATTTCAGGTCGATGTTTCCACCTAATCCCGATCTAACAAAATATTTGGTGATACAAATGGATCCCAAATTGCATAAAAAATTTTCCAGAAAGTTTTACATCCTAATTCTAATGTCATACAAATGATAAATTAAAACAAAACAAATTTCTTCTCTTTTTTTATATCATTGAGTTTTTCTTTTTTTTAAACCTAACTAGATTATTAATAATATATAAGTAAATCCTAGATCTAATATTATAAAAAAATAAATTAAATCAAAAATATATATATATATTTTTTTTTTAACATTTTGAGTCTTTTTAAATGGCCAATTCAAGGGCCGATTTTGGTTTTACAAAAATATATATTTGTTTTCTTGGTCAATAACCTTTTATTTACATTGGAACTTTCTGTTTTTTTTAGTTATATTTTATTTATTTACATGTTAAATGTATTTTTAAAGTTTACATATTTACAAATATCAAAATAACAAATTTAAAAAAAAAGAAATCATGCATGGGATGGTATATAAAGATAAAAAAATAAAATTATAATCTAAAAAGATCTATGCAAAGGGGCTTATAATGGGGCTTCTCCTTTGATTTTGGAATGAAAAACATAAATTTCCCAAGCAAAACTTGTGACACAACCCAAGAATAGTTGGTGTTTGTTTAGGGTTTCGGTTGTGGAAAAGGTTGGGCAGTAGTCTAGGGGCAGGTCAATGTGAAAAGAGTGATACTTTACTAGGGTGTTAAGAGGGGTATTTATAGGCAAATTATGAAACCCTAAGGCCCAAAGGCCCATTTAACACACTTGACTGTTGGAAAGAAAAACTATTTTAAACATTTACAAATGTTTAAAATAATGGAGCAATCTCTACTTGACATGTCACTAAATGTCAAGTTTTCATCCAATGTGATTTAAGCTTTATTTAATAATGATATAATACTTGGTCATTTTAATTTTGTAATTAAAAATGACCAAGCCTTCACGCTTATCTTCAACACAGCTGAATTATTCTTCATTTGGCAACTTCTTCATTTATTTTAGACACCTCTTTTTTTTTCCTTCTTTGACCTAGCATGATCGGATTAAGATTTTAGATTTGTGGCTATCACCATCGTGAAGGTGAACGCTGCATTCACATTTTCCTTTTTAGCAATTAGATCCTGGGCATGGGTCGAATCTTGGGCATGGGTCGGTCCATAGGTCAGGTCACCGGTCGGATCCGTCAATTGGATCATTTCTTTGGCCTTACTTGAGGTTCACTTGCCTTTTATTTGGATCTTCTTGGCCCTATTCATAAATCTGATCCGGATCTTGCATGTGGATCTTGGATTGACCGATTTCCCTTTATCCTACACAAGAAATAAAATTAAAACAAACAATTAAAGAAAGAAATTTTATTATTATTAATTATTTCTATTTCTAAGGAACAATTCTAATTAAAATAAAATGCTAACTAATTAAGTCAAATAATTAAATTGCAACATTTAATCTAACAACTCATCTAATCGACAACTAATCTAATAAATTAATCTGACAAATTAAGAAAACTAATCTAATTAATGAAAACAAAATACATAAAAAGTATACTAACGACTTTATAAAAAAAATGTTAATATATATTTTATAAAACTTTTTTTTATATAAATACCCAAGGTAATTAATTAAATAAAACCCTGAATATTCTAAGTATAATAACTTCCCTAACTGTTGTAACATAAACAAATTACTACCTTAATTTTATTAAGAATCCAAAATCAATTATTTCCATAAACTCAATTGTTCTTAAAATAGTCGTCTTTAAAATAAATCGTGCAATTAGCCCGTGAATGAATTTGAGAAAATTGTATAGGCTTAGATTTATGAAAAGCATAAACTATAAAATTTGGGGGGTTGGAAAAATGAGTGTCTAAAGAATGGCCCTCTTGAACAAAATTTGTAAAAAACACTCGGTTTAGAAAAATGCATGTCCAAGCTTGAAAATAGGCAATGCGTTTTGAAAACACCCAATTTATAGTTTATTTTGGCTTCCTTGAATGAAAATAGAACAAACCTAACGAGTCTCTCGGGAGACTCGTGTAATTTACTCTTCATTCTTCAAAGTCGGTTTATCATCCACTCATTGACGATTCACCTCTGTTTAGAATATACATCACTCCGGGTTTATCAATCGTGTAGACCGAGCCTGGTTATTTCGACTATATGACGACACACCTCGCCTAGCCTTTTGATTGTACATGAGTACACATCTTGACTTAGTTTGCTGATTGTGTTTTTATTAATTTGGATATACATCGTTCCGGTCTATCAATCACATGGATTGGTACCTACACACCTCTCCTAGCCTTTTGATTGTACGTGAATACACATCTTGATTTAGTTTGCTGATTGTATTTTTATTGCTCTTCTCATTGAGCAATTTAATAATCATTTTAATCACAACTCTATTTGTGATTATGTTTGTCTCGCTTCTCTCTTGGAGCGAAAAAATCTTAATGATTATTCTAATCACAACTCTGCTTAGTGATTATTATAGATTTAAGTATCGCTTGTTAGTTTTGCAAAATACTATTTAATCACAACTCTAATTAGCGATTATTATAAATTTAAAGTGTCGTTGGTCAGTTTAGCAAAATACTATATAATCACAACTCTTGTTAGTGATTATTATAGATTCAAGTGTCGCTGGTCAGTTTAGCGAAATACTATATAATCACAACTCTGATTAGTGATTATTATAGATTTAAGGTGTCGCTGGTCAGTTTAGCGAAATACTATTTAATCATAACTCTGATTAGTGATTATTATAAATTTAAAGTGTCGATGGTCAGTTTAATGAAATACTATTTAATCACAACTCTGCTTAGTGATTATTATAATTTAAGTATCGTTGGTCAATTTAGTGAAATACTATTTACTCACAATTCTGCTTAGTGATTATTATAGATTTAAGTATCGCTGGTCAGTTTAGCGAAATACTATTTAATTACAATTCTGCTTAGTGATTATTATAGATTTAAGTATTGCTGGTCAGTTTAGCAAAATACTATTCAATCACAATTCTGCTTAGTGATTATTATAGATTTAAGTATCGTTGTTAGACTTCCTTAATTTCCAAGGAACTAGCGTCTTCTTTAGCGATCTTTGAAATAATTTCAAGAATTGGTTCCGTACTTTCTTCCTTAGAGTGTGTCGAGAGGAAATCACATGTAACCGATGTTCTTCGAGATTCATGCTGTCACTTTTAGGGACTTTCATCGAGACATTTTGCCCTAAGTTATTCGAGGGATTTGTTTGTTCGAATGCTTAATCTTTCAATTATGCGTCATGTGGTTGAATCTCGCTTCTCAAATTCAGAGGTCAGTGTGCTTAAGATTTTAAGGTCTTGGGCTCTTTCTATACTCAGTGTATATTTAATAAAATCGATACATTCTTGTTCTTGCATTGGCAATTTAGACAAGAGTCTAGATGAACAACAAATGGTGATTTCAATATCTCAACCTCTATGAGTATTATTTTATTTTCTTCGGCCTCTTTTCTTTTTGACCGGGGTGTATCTGATTGATTCAAACACTTTGTTCTTGCTTCGCAATTAGATAGAATCTAAATGAACAACAATATTGTATTTTATATCTTTACCAACAGAGTCTTTGTTTGATTGATTTTACTTTACTTGAGGTCTTCGATCTTTTGCACTTGACTTCCAATTGCGACAAGACATCGCCCCTGTTGATGACATGGTTCCGAGTATGGGCATTCATCTTTTTATGATCTCCTATTTAAACATCAATAGTTTAAACCTGTTTGAGAAGTGCTTTACTCGAATCCCACAAGTTACATTAGTTTGTCAAGACATATTCGTTGGGGAGAAATGTATTTTCCCGCATCCCTACATATTTCTTGTACTCGCTCATCAGTTCACCTGGCACTAGAAAGGTTCAAGAGTCTAACTTGTTTTTATCTTCCAAAAAATTTTTGCACTCGCTCATAAAAATTTGGCTTGTTGTGGATTTAGGACCGTACTTGTGAAAAGTTGCTTACGTATTCTCATAAAAGGAGAAATCAGGTCCGAACGTAGTTCTGAAATGGTATCACGGATAGATCGTGATTCTGTATTTCGTTGATAATGGTTTCTTAATTTTTTTTGTTGGAGTTGCAATTGACTTAAGTTGTGGGATTTTCTTAAGTTTCTTCTGGAGTTGCAATTGACTTAAGCTATGGTAATTTTCTTAAGTTTCTACTGGAGTTGTAATTGACCTAAGCTGTGGGAATTTTCTTAAGTTTCTGCTAGAGTTGCAATTGACTTAAGCTGTGGGAATTTCCTTAAGTTTCTACTAGAGTTGCAATTAACTTAAGTTGGGGAATTTTCTTAAGTTTCTGCTGGAGTTGCAATTGACTTAAGCTGTGGGAATTTCCTTAAATTTCTGCTGGAGTTGCAATTGACTTAAGATGAAAATCTTTTTAAATTCTAAGCTGCTGAAGAATAAAGTGCTTTAGCCATGTGTTAGGCGTTATATCTACTCATTTAAGCTAACTCTGTGAGGATCTTTCAATCATTTCATTTTCATAAAATGCCCCTAGTGTCGATACAGGAGTTAGATGTTTGAAAATGTTTAGGACCGGGCTCATACAAGCTGCCTACATATCCCATAGCTAGGGACTTCAGGTCCAATGTAGTTCCATGCACGTTGTTTGTGAAAAATGTTTGTGTGTGTGTGTGAATTTTTTGAAAATCTTTTGAAAATATTTTGAGATCCTAAGTCGAAGAGAAAAATACTTTATCTTTGGGCGTTATATTTTCTCAAGTGGGACTCCGTGGGGATCTTGTGCTCATTTTTATAAAAATGCCACTAGTGTTGATATATGGGTTTGGTTTTTGAAAATGTTTAGGACTGAGCTCATACAAGGTGCCTACGTATCCCATAGCTAGGGGAATTCAGGTACAACATAGTTCCATGCACATTGTTTGTGAAAAATGTTTGTTTGATTTCTTGTGAAAACGTTGAGATTCTAAGTCGGAGAGAAAAATACTTTAGGTTTGGGCGTTATATTTTCTCAAGTGGGACTCTGTGAGGATCTTGTGCTCATTTTTATTTTAATAAAAATTCTCCTAGTGTTGACTAGGAGTTTTTGGTTTAGGAGTCAACTTAGAGTGTGATTAACATCCTTTTTGATCTGTATGCAATGAATGTATGTGATGTGTTGTGAAATGAAATGTCTATCAACTTCTTTTGATAATTGATAGTGGTAACCGCACCCTAGATGGGCTACCTACGTACTGTCGAGAGAGATCAGGTCTGACATAGTTCACAACTTATGAAGTTATGAACTTTGATATATGTAATGAATGCATGTAATGCGAATTGTCTATCAACTTTTGTCGTTAATTGATAGTGGTGACCGCACCCTAGATGGGTTGCCTACGTACTCTTGAGAGAGATCGGGTCTGAAGTAGTTCACTACTTGTTAAGTTATGAACTTTGATTGTATGGAATGAATGCATGTAATGCGAAATGTCTATCAACTTGTGTCGTTAATTAATAATGGTGACCGCACCCTGGATGGGTTGCCTACGTACTCTCGAGAGAGATCAGGTCTCATGTAGTTCACAACTTGTGAGTTATGAACTTTGGTATGGATGAGCAATGAATGCATGTTATATGAAATGAAATGTCTATCAACTTCTTTCGTTAATTGATAGAGGTGACCGCACCCTGGATGGGTTGCCTACGTACTCGCGAGAGAGATCAGGTCTGACGTAGTTCAAAACTTGTGAAGTTATGAACTTTGATGGTATGGAATGAATGCATGTAATGCGAAATGTCTATCAACTTGTGTCGTTAATTGATAGTGGTGATCGCGCCTTGGATGGATTGCCTACGTACTCCCGAGAGAGATCAGGTCTCACGTAGTTCACAACTTGTGAATTTATGAACTTTGGTATGGATGAGGAATGAATGCATGTTATGTGAAATGAAATGTCTATCAACTTCTTTCAATAAATGATAGAGGTGACCGCACCCTGAATGGGTTGCATACGTACTGTCAAGAGAGATCAAGTCTAACGTAGTTCACAACTTATGAAGTTATGAACGGTTAGAAAAACTAGATAGTCAATTAATAAGTAATTAACTATCTAAAAGAACTTAATTAAATTCAATTTTGTGTGCAGTTACATACTTTCAACCTGACCGGTCAAAACTATTCTCTTAAAACAGCACAAACCGGAACCTCTTCTTGGAAGTCCAGCTCGGCTAAACTTCAGACCGGTCAAGTCATCAACCGATATGTGTTCGGTCAGATCAAATTCGAAGGTAAGATACATTTCCACCAGACAATTTAAATCAAAACAAAATCAAAGATATGGATACATTGGTAGTTGATGTGTTGATACAAACATATATATTCTTTGGGAATGTGCAAAGGAAGGATATCAAAGGTTTAGACTACGTCACTTATCTTCTGAAGCAAGTCTGCTGATTAGACTGCAGTTAGTTGTGAGATGAACCGTTATCTGATCTGGTATAAATTCAGAAGCAACCACCAAAGAGTAGACAACAGTCAAATGTACAGTTGCCAAGTGTACAAACACAAATCATGCAAGTTACCTAATTTAAGTCGGCACAACATCATACTTGGGAAAGCTTTCACCGCATTAAATGCATTGCTGATTTAGTTTAACCAACCATCTTAGAGAGAGAGAAATATGACCGTTGTCATATTTCTACTATAAAATGAAGCTAAACAGCTAAAGAAAAAGCTCTGGATTCAGACTCTTTGCGCGATCTTTTCAATCCTGAGAACATACCTTGAGAAATTTACAAAGCTATTGAGTGATAAAAACAAACTGTTAAGTTCTCGGTATTTACATATTTGTAAAAGTGTATTACACTACCGTGTGAGTGTTGTAAAGTGAACATCGAGTAGTAAATAAGACTCGATTGTGTGGTGTATTGTGTTTTTGAATATTTCTTAGTGAATATCCTTCTCGTTGTTTGAGAAAAAGGGGTGACGTAGGATTTTTCATCTCTGAACATCCATAAAATCTGTGTCTTGTGTTCTTTACTCATTTCTGGTCACTTAACTAACCGAACCGGTTTCCCCTTATTCTAACTGATCCTTCTACATTTGTATTTCTATATGATTTGTGTGTTGCTTCAGGCTGAAACAAACATTTCCACCATTGAACTCGGTTCAAGAGTTTGTGACAGTCTGTGTGGTGTTAAGACCGGTGTTAATTCCTAACCGGATTAACGCCAACCATTGTGTGTGTAAAGAGGTCTCCTTTAGCCGGTCTTCGGTCCTCTATCGGCGATCCCGATCCTAACAAGTGGTATCAGAGTAGTTAATCTTAACACTCAAGTAACACAAAGCTGGCAAACATGACTCACAATGAGAAGCCCCTATGCTAGAAAGTGAGGAGTTTGCCGATTGGAAGATTCAGATGTATCTACATCTGATTACCATGGATGATGAAATGATGTTCATCCTTAAAGAATGTTCGATAATGATCGAGAAAAAGAGAGGTGAATGGACAAATGAAGATAAGAGAAGAAACAACCTAGACAACCATTGCATGAGACATATCTTCAAATTTCTCGATCTTGCAGAGATTGCAAAACTGCAAAGAAAGCCTGAGAAACGGTGATTCAACTTCATGAGGGAAATGAAAGAACTAAAGAAAACAAAATACTGGTGGCAACTCAGAAGTTTGAAAACATCAAAATGAGGTCAGGTGAATCTATGAAAGAGTTTAGTGATCGGTTTACAAATGTGGTGAATGAGTTGTCTAGCCTTGGAAAGAAGTATGACAACAAGGAAACCATTGTCAAAGTATGTAGATCTCTTCCTAGTGCTTGGGACATAAAAATCATGGTGATGCGAGAATCCAATAGCCTCGGGCAAATGAAATTTCACGATGTCTTTGAAGACTTGAAGCCATACGAGTTCGAGATGAGATCTCGAATCGAAGATGAAGCCTCAACGTCAACTGCAACCAAAGCCTTGGTGACATCCTTGGAGCCAACCGTTCCTGTACCGGTTCAAACCGCTGAACAGTTTACCGAGGATGCGATGGCTATGCTTGCAAGAAAATTTGGAAATTTCATAAAGAAGAATCAACCATTAAACAACTACAACTACAACTACGGTGATAAATCTAACATTAGATGTTTTAATTGTAATGCTTTAGGTCACTACAAGTCGGAGTGCAGAAAACCAAGAAGAGATGACCGAAGACTGGATGACCAAAGACCGGCTAACAACAACCAAAGGGGTGAACATCTGCAATTTGGTGAAAGCAAGGAAGTTCATAAGGAATTGATAGCCGACGATGGTGGGAGTTTGTGGGCTCATACCGACTCGGATAACGATGACAAAGGATTCACCTGCCTCATGGCTAAGGAGGAAGAAGTATTTGATTTCTCTTGTGAAGAGTTTACTAAAGAAGATTTGGTTACTGTACTCAATGACATAGTTGTTGAGTTCAAGAACCTGTCTTCTCTTTTACCAACCCGGCTGAATGTCCATATCGATAAACTGAGTAACTTCCAAACCGGTGAGTCGAGTGGAACCAAGACCAATGAACCGATTGAACTATCCTATGAGAATGAGAAGCTCAAGGAGACAGTTCAATCGTTAACTGAAGAAAATGAAAGATTAAAATATGTCATAACTGCTTGGAAGAAGTCTAGTGAAGCCGTAAGCCAGATGTCAACCTACCAAAGATATCCAAAATGCAAGTTTTGTCTTGGATATAAAGGCGGTAAATCGGCTAACCGAAAATCTTCCAACGAGTTGAATCTCAACAAGAACAAGCTTCCATTCATAATATTTGTTAAGAGCAGTTCAACCGATAATGAGGCAGATCATGATTCTAAATTAGCTAAAGAAATTAAATATGTGAGTCCAATCGACACGGCATAATGGCTTCATCCTGAGAGAAGGAAAGCCAACCAGCCGGTGAGAAAATAAACCGATAAACATTCATATAGAACAAATCAACATTCATCACCACAACACGATGAGGTATTTACTGGCAGACAGAGAGATGTCAAGCCAAGTAACAGTGAAATAATTAAAACTACTACTGGGAAAGTCATCCGACAATTAAAGTATGGATTCCTAAGAGAGTAATCAACCACAGACCCAAGTAAATGTGGGTACCAAATAAGTGTAAATATTTATTTTTGTAGATTAAGAAGAACAAGCGGCTAGGAAACTCGGAATGGTATCTGGGCAGCGGTTGCTCTAGACACATGACCGGAAACAGTAGGTTGTTAACCGATATTGTTCAGGAAGCCGATGCAATGATCATTTTCGGCGATAACTCTAAAGGTAGAGCCGTGGGCAAGGGTAAGATTGTCCATGGCAACTTAACTATAAATAATGTACTTTTTGTTGAAAACTTGCACTTTAATTTGCTAAGTATTCAAATGTGCGATGTAGGATATACGGTTGAATTTCACAAACATGCATGTTTAGTTAAGAACTCTCAGGGTAGCGTTTTACTAACTAGAAATAGGTTAGAAAACATTTATAAAGTGGACTGGAAAACTAAATCTGAAAACCCGGTTTGCATGATATCTAAGAATGATTTAAACTGGCTTTGACATAAACGGTTAAATCACTTGAATTTCAAAAACATTAATGTTATTTGTACCAAAGTATTAGTTCAATGGATGCCTAACATGAAGTTTGCAAAAGATAAAATATGTTCTGCATGTCAAATGGGGAAACAAATAAAGTCAACTTTTAAAAGTAAAGGGAATTATCAATCTAACCGATGTTTAGAATTGCTTCACATGGACTTATTTGAACCGGTTAGGGTCACAAGCCTAGGCGGTATGCATTATACTATGGTTGTTATTGATGATTACTCTAGATTCACCTGTGTGATATTTTTGGTTTATGAAAATGAAGCTACTCCTAATTTGATTAAACTGCTTAGAAGATTGCAAAATGAGAAATCAATACGCATAAGTAAGATTAGAACTGATAGAGGAACCGCATTTACAAATAGTACATTAATTGCATTTCTTGAGGAATCCGGTATTAGGCGAGTTGTTTAGTGCTAGAACTCCTCAACAAAACGGACTGGCCGAGAGAAGAAACCGAACTCTCAAGGAAGCCGCAAGGTCCATAATAGCCGATTCGGGTATTGCTCAAAATTTTTGGGCCGAGGCTATCAATATGATCTGTTTTCAAAGGATAATCTTTTTTTCCAAAGTACCATCTCTTTTCAAAAGAATGATATGTTTTCCAAAGTATGAAATGTTTTTATGGAATCATTGTAAATAATGATGTATGAGTATTGACGGTATGGGAGGAGGGCTATTTAGGATGAACTCTAGTAGTCTGATTTCAAAAAATGTGCTGAAGTTTCTATTGGGACTGAACTTCGGGGATGAGCTCTGGAAGATCTTACCCACACAGACAAGTGTCTAACCAGATTGTGGGCTTTAGGGATAGACTCCGAAGAGTGCCTTTCCAAATATGTGCTATGGATTCCTAACTTTCAGTATCAACTCTGAATAGTAAAGGACCAATATGTGCTCAAGATCTTACTATACTTTCACAAATGATGATATACTTTATAAACCAGCATGTCGATCCAAAGAAGCTTTTACAAGTGTTTTCTATAAATCTTCTTATAACTTGCTGGGTCTTTAGACTCACTATGCTTGTGTGGTGTAGGTACACAGCTATAGTCTTTTTATGACAACTGAAGGGAGGCTTGAAGTGGGGTAAGTTGTAGGGATGTGTGTGAAAGGAGGGACAAAGACAGAAGACCGAGTCTTTGTTGGGTCTATGATTAAAAGACTGTATTTTTGTAGTAAAGGACCCTATATAGTATTGTTGTAAGCCAAGGACCGTGTCTTATGTTTATAATCCGGAATTTTGTAGCACCACTTTTTATAAATGACAAAACGCTTCCGCACATGTTTCTGTTTTCCGTTATTTATGTTCACGTTTCAAACATCCCTCACTCGGTCTAGGTAATAGGAGTTAGGGGTGTAATAGTTGGTATCAGAGCAACGGTTCCGAACCTTAGTACTTTCACATATGCTCCTACAATTGTACCTCCAAGAGCTCACCTTCAGGTTGGTAAATTGTTTTAAATAAAGTTCATCATGAAAGTATTTTCATTAAATCTTCATCAATAGTGCTAATAAGTTTAATTTTGCGGACGAAATTCCTTTAAGTGGGGTAGAATTGTCACACCCTAAAATTCATATTTGGCTGAATGCCTTAGGTCCTGGCCAAGACCAAGCACCCATGTGATTGAAATTAGGACCGAGGCAAATATGAGACTTAGGACCGAGGAAATATGTGTTAGGACCGATGATTTGTGTGTTAGGACCCATAAATATGTGTCGGGACCAATGAAATATGTGTTAGGACCGATAAATATTTGTTAGGGCCGAGGAATATATGTTAGGACCGATAAATATGTGTTAGGACCAAGGATATATGTCTTAGGACCGAGGAATTCTGGTTAGGACCGAGGGGTTTGACCGAGACTTATGCCCTTACTTTGCTTTGCCACCACATGCTTAGACATCACATGCTTAGCACACCTCATCCTTAATACACCTCATGCTTAGCCACCTCATTCTTAGTACACCTCATGCTTAAATACACCTCATGCTTAGCCACCTCATGCTTAGCCATCTTATTCTTATCCGCCTCATGCTTACCCACTTCATGCTTAGCCACCTCATGCTTAGCCACCTCATGCTTAAGCCTCTTCATTAACAATGTATCAACTCATGCCATGAGAAGCAGGTGACTAGCCCTCTTCATCACCTTTTATTACACACATGCTTATGACCAGCAGGTGACAATCCCTCTACATTAGTAAGTATCCTCCCCATGCTATGACCAGCCTATGACCAACACCCTTAATGATTAAGTATCCACCTCATGCCAGATATACCCATGCCTTGCAATCTTAATTAGCAAGATACCACCTCATGCTGCCATAACTGACTTTGACTCTTTATATTTATATACTTCACCATGGATTCATTAAATGATATCAATCCATTTTCTCTCTTCACTAAGAATCATAAGACATCCGTTAGAAGCCTTGAAGAACAGGCAACCTTCATAGAAAGATCAAACCTTAGCATTTTCAAAGTATAAGGCAAGAAAACCTTTCTATATCACTCTTTAGAAACCCACACATGCTCATATAATTTATGTATATTCTATAAATTATGCATAATGTTTTTATGGCATGATTTCATTGTATATCCATATCTTTAATAATGAACCAAGTATGATCTGCTTTCAAAGGATAATCTGTTTTTTCAAAGTACCATCATTTTCAAAAGAAAGATCTGTTTTCCAAAGTATGAAACGTTTTTATGGAATCAATGTATATAATGATGTATGAGTATTGATGGTATGGGAGGAGGGATACTCAACATGAGCTCTGGTAGTCTGATTCCAAAATATGTGCTGAAGTTTCTATTGGGACTGGACTTCGGGGATGAGCTCTAGAAGATCCTACCCACACAGACAAGTGTCAAATTAGGTTGTGGGCTTTAGGGATAGACTCCGAAGAGTGCATTTCCAAATATGTGCTCTGGATTCCTAACTTTCAGGATCAGCTCTGAATAGTAAATGGCTAATATGTGCTCAAGATCTTACTGTACTTTCATAAATGATGATATACTTTATAAACCAGCATATGGATTCAAAGAAACTTTTACAAGTCTTTTCTATAAATCTTTTTATAACTTGCTGGGTCTTTAGACTCACTATGCTTGTGTGGTGTAGGTACACAACTATAGTCTTTTTATGACAATTGAAGGGAGGTTTGGAGTGGGGAAGATGTAGGGATGTGTGTGAAATGAGGGACAAGCACAGAAGACCGAGCCCTTTGTTGGGTCTATTATTAAAAGACAGTATTTTTGTAGTAAAGGACCCTATCTTGGTATTGTTGTAAGCCAAAGACTGTGTCTTATGTTTATAAATCGGAAATTTGTAGCACCACTTTTTATAAATGACAAAATGCTTCCGCACATATTTCTGTTTTCCGTTATTTATGTTCACGTTTCAAACATCCCTCACTCAGTCTAGGTAATAGAAGTTAGGGTGTCACAGTTGGTATCAGAGCAATGGTTCCGAACCTTAGTACTTTCACACATGCTCCTAATTGCACCTCCAAGAGCTCACCTCCAAGAGCTCACCTTCAGGTTGGTATTTTTTTTTAAATAAAGTTCATCATGAAACTTTTTTCATTAAAACTTCATCAATAGTGCTAATAAGTTTAATTTCGCGGACAAAATTCCTTTAAGTGGGGTAGAATTTTTACACCCTAAAATTCATATTTGCCCAATGCCTTCGGTTCTGGCCAAGACCAAACACCCATGTGATTGGAAATTAGGACCGAGGAAAATATGAGACTTAGGACCGAGGAAATATGTGTTAGGACTGATGATTTATGTGTTAGGACTAGTGATTTATGTGTTAGGACCCATAAATATGTGTCAGGATCAATGAAATATGTGTTAGGACCGAGAAATATGTGTTAGGGCCGAGGAATATGTGTTAGGATCGATAAATATGTGTTAGGACCGAGGAAATATGTCTTAGGACCAAAGAATTTTGGTTAGGACCGAGGGTCCGACCAATAGATTCGACTAAGACTTATGCCCTTACTTTGCTTTGCCACCACATGCTTAGACATCACATGCTTAACACACGTCATCCTTAATACACCTCATTCTTAGCCACCTCATGCTTAGTACACCTCATGCTTAAATACACCTCATGCTTAAATACACCTCATGCTTAGCCACCTCATGCTTAGCCACCTCATGATTAGCCATCTCATGCTTAGGCCTTTTCATTAACAATGAATCAACCCATGCCATGACAAGCAGGTGACCAGCCCTCTTCATCACCTTTTATTAAACTCATACTTATGACCAGCAGGTGACAAACCCTCTACATTAGTAAGTATCCTCCGCATGCTATGACCAGCCTATGACCAACACCCTTAATGATTATGTATCCACCTCATGCTAGATATATCCATGCCTTGCAATCTTAATTAGCAAGATACCACCTCATGTTTCCATAACCGACCTTGACTCTTTATATTTATATACTTCACCAGGATTCATTAAATGATATCAATCCATTTTCCCTTTTCACTAAGAATCATAAGACATCTGTTAGAAGCCTTGAGGAACAACCAACCTTCATAGCAAGATCAAGCCTTAGCAGCTTCAAAGTATAAGGCAAGAAAACCTTTCTATATCACTCTTTAGAAACCCACACATGCTTATATAATTCATGTATATTCTATAAATTATGCATAATATTTTTATGACATGATTTCATTGCATATCCATATCTTTCATATTGAACCAAGTATGATCTATTTTCAAAGGATAATCTATTTTTCCAAAGTACCATATCTTTTCAAAAGAAGGATCTGTTTTCCAAAGTATGAAACGTTTTTATGGAATCATTGTGAATAATGATGTATGAGTATTGACGGTATGGGAGGAGGACTACTTAGGATGAGCTTTGGTAGTCTGATTCCAAAATATGTGTTGAAGTTTCTATTGGGACTAGACTTCAGGGATGAGCTTTAGAAGATCATACCCACACAGACAAGTGTCTAACCAGGTTGTGGGCTTTAGGGATAGACTCCGAAGAGTGCCTTTCCAAAGATGTGCTCTGGATTCCTAACTTTCAGGATCAGCTCTGAATAATAAAGGGTCAATATGTGCTCAAGATCTTACTGTACTTCTACAAATGATAATATACTTTATAAACAAGCATATGGATCTAAAGAAGTTTTTACAAGTGTTTTCTATAAATCTTTTTATAACTTTTTGGGTCTTTAGACTCACTATGCTTTTGTGGTGTAGGTACACAGCTATAGTCTTTTTATGACAATTGAAGGGAGGCTTGGAGTGGGGCAATGTGTAGGGATGTGTGTGAAAGGAAGGACAAAGACATAAGACCGAGCCCTTTGTTGGGTCTATTATTAAAAGACTGTATTTTTGTAGTAAAGGACCCTATCTTGGTATTGTTTTAAGCCAAGGACCGTGTCTTATGTTTATAAACCGGAATTTTTTAGCACCACTTTTTATAAATTACAAAACGCTTCCGCACATGTTTATGTTTTCCGTTATTTATGTTCATGTTTCAAACATTCATCACTCGGTCTAAGTAATTTAGGAGTTGTAGTGTTACAATATGTCTCCTCCCAGACTCAGAAGATTTGAATTTTGAGAAAGTTGTACAAGACGAGAAATGGAGATCGATTGTGGATTAAGAAATTTGGGGCAATTGAATGCAATAAAACATATGAGCTAACCGACCTTCCTGAAGGAGCTCGACCCATTGGAGTAAAATGAGTTTACAAAAAAAAGATGAATGTCGAGGGAGAGGTTGAGCGTTAAAAGGCTCGACTTGTGGTGAAGGGCTATAGACAAAAGGAAGGAACCGATTATGTTAAAGTCTTTGCTCCTGTCACGAAAATGGAGTCAATCCGACTTTTGATTTCGTTAGTAGCTCAAAACCAATGGCCAATTCTACAGATGGATGTGAAGTCAGCCTTTCTAAATGGAGTGCTGAAGGAGGAGGTGTACGTCGAGCAACCACTCGGGTATATGAAGAGAGATGATTAGAAGAAGGTACTGAGATTTAGAAAAGCCCTCTATGGGATGAAGCAGGCTCCCCGTGCTTGGAATGAGAGAATTGATGAGTATTTCAAGAAAACCGGGTACAAGTATGCCTTGTACACAAAGAAACATAAAATGATATGATGGTAGTCGCTCTATATGTAGACGACCTCATATTCACTGGAAACAATACATAACTAATTAATGAGTTCAACGAGGTAATGAAGAAGGATTTCGAGATTACAGACTTAGGTCTGATGAAATATTTTTTTGGCCTAGAAGTGAAGTAGTCAAAGGAAGTGATTTTTATTTCCCAAGATAGGTACACGCTTGAAATTTTAAAGAAGTTTAAAATGGAGGACTGCAACCCAGTTTCAACTTCAATAGAACCAGGCACTAAACTCTCAAAGTTTTATGGAGGAGAAAGAGTTGGTGTTGGGAGATATCGAAGCTTAGTCGGAAGTCTAAGGTATCTTAGAAGCACGAGATCCGACCTAATGTTGAGTGTTGGGATAACAAACAGATTCATGGAGGATCCAAGCTATACACATTAGAAACCCTTGAAGAGAATTCTGAGATATGTTCGAGGAACTCTTTCACTTGGTATTTTCTATTCATAATCAGATGACTACAGATTAGTGGGTTACTCTGATAGTAATTTGTGTGGTGATGTTGATGACCGGAAAAGTACTTCGGGTTATGTATTCCAACTCAGAAATACAGCTTTTACTTGGTTGTAAGAACCAGACTATTGTAACTTTGTCAACCTACGAGGTAGAGTATGTGGCGGCCTCTTGGAGCATGTGTCATGCAGTCTGGCTTTCAAATTTACTAAGGCATTTGGGAGTGATCCGAGATGAAGGGACTATGATTCGAGTTGATAACAAGTCGGCGATCGAGTTGGCAAAAAACCCGGTTAATCATGGAAGGAGCCAGCACATTGACGTCCGATTTCATTTCATTCAAGAACAAATCAAAGAAGGGAAGATTGAGTTGGAGCATGTTGAAATTTGAGCTCAAACGGCTGACATATTAACCAAGGCACTATCCATCACACTACTGGAGAGTTGTAAAAGACTAATTGGAATGAGAGATGAAAAGAATATTTAAGTTTAAGAGGGAAATTTGTTGAATAAACATAAATTAATAAAAAAGAAAATTATATTTTGCCATCTTGTTACCAACAGAAGAGGCATGGGCAGTAGAATTGGTTGCTTCAACAACAGTCTGAAAATGTGGAAGCAAACGCATTGTTTCAGCAGCAGTCTAAAAAATCGCGAGCAGACGCCTTGCTTTAGCAGTAGTCTAAAGAAACACGAAAAGACGTTTTGCTTCAGCAATAGGCTGCCTTGCTTTAGCAGTCGTCTAAAGAAGCGCTCGCTTATCAGCATAGCGAATAACAACGTTCGTTATCAGCAGACTTCCTAGTTAGTTTAACTATCATCGGGCATACAACCATTAGAAAGTTTACATGTATCTACGTATCAGTTTCAACCGTTGCTACATTTCAATATAAAAGGATATCAAAGTACAACACCGAATCCTTGGATTTATGAACAAGGGATCTCTAAATATCTGGATTCTCGGTACGACGAATCTTTCCGGTCAATTCACAATCCAAGAATAAGATTCGACCGTTACTAAGTTTTAATATAAAATAACATCAAAGTACAACGGCGAACCAGTTACGAATGTCAGTTAATTAACAAGTTGAACAACGACAAGCTTAAACTCTCGATCAATTTACTCTCTCTCTAGCTCATCTTTCATAATTTTATTTACACTAAACTGAGAGATATATTACTGTAATATCTGAGAGTATATTCATCATTGTAAATTGAACAGAACATTATCTGTTCTACAAAGCGTGTTAGCTAGGAGTTTAGAACAAGCAGTTCTTAAATGTTGGGTTGTGACTAGGTTTGTGTAGAAGCTACACAAACCAAAGCCTTCTAGTGGAATCCTTCTAGAAACAAAAGAATGAGTGACGTAGGATTTTATCTCTGAACATCCACAAAACTCTTGTGTTATTTTCTCACTGCGCCTTCCACTCTTCCATCTGTCGTTTCAAATCTAGCAAGCATTTCCGCATTTGAAACCGTCAAGAGCTTGCGACGATTTGTCGAAGAATAAAAATAGATTTTAATATCTAACAGGATTAAAATCGAATTGAAAATGATAATTAGCACAACAATATTCAACCCTCTTCTATTGTTGTAGTCGATCATAACAAACTAATTTAATAATTTTTTAATAATTTTATTTTTCAAATAATTATATAATAATAAGCAATGATTGGTAATTTGATCATTGTTTAATGATTTTTTTAAAATTACTTTTCTTCCCAATTAATACATATTAATTTTTATAAACCAAAACAAATTCAAAGATTTAAATAATATTATTTTTATTTAAATTATATTTAATTAATAATCTTATCCGTACAAAATGGTGTCGAATGCATGAAAGTTTTTTTAAAATAAAAATATAAAAAAGTAGCCCACATGGTGACACATGTATAGTAAGGAAATTGAAACAAATAAAAAAAATAAAAAATATGACATAAACGTCTTTTTTAAACAATTTCTTATTAGATAGAATATGAGGCTTTCCGCTTCCTGAAGGAGCTCAGCCCATTGGAATAAAATGGGTGTACAAAAAAAGATGAATGTCGAGGGAGAGGTTGAGCGTTATAAGGCTCGACTTGTGTTGAAGGGATATAGACAAAAGGAGGGAACCGATTATGATGAAGTCTTTGCTCCTGTCACGAGAATGGAGTCAATCTGACTTCTGATTTCATTAGCTGCGCAAAACCAATGGCCGGTTCTACAAATGGATGTGAAGTCAGCCTTTTTAAATGGAGTGCGGAAGGAGGAGGTGTACGTCGAGCAACCACTCGGGTATATGAAAAGAAATGATGAGAAAAAGATATTGAGATTGAAAAAAGCCCTTTATGGGCTGAAGTAGGCTCCTCGTGCTTGGAATGAGAGAATTGATGAGTATTTCAAGAAAAACGGGTACGAGCATGCCTTGTACACAAAGAAATCATAAAATGATATGATGGTAGTTGCTATCTATGTCGACGATCTCATATTCACCGGAAGCAACACATAATTGATTAAGGAGTTCAAGGAGGTAATGAAGAAGAATTTTGAGATGACAGACTTATGTCTGATAAAATATTTTCTTGGCCTAGAAGTGAATTATTCAGAGGAAGTCATTTTTATATCCCAAGAGAGGTACACACTTGATATTTTTAAGAAGTTTAAAATTGTGGACTACAACGCAGTTTCAACTCCAATGGAACTAGACACTAAACTCTTAAAGTTTGATGGAGGAGAACGAGTTGATGCTGTGAGATATCGAAGCTTAGTCGGAAGTCTAAGGTATTTTAGAAGCACGAGACCTGACATAATGTTGAGTGTTGGAATAACAAGCAGACTCATGGAGTATCAAAGATATACACATTAGAAGGCCTTGAAAAGAATTCTAAGATCTGTTCGAGGAACTCTTTCACTTGGTATTTTCTATTCAAAATCAGATGACTACCGATTAGTGGGTTACTCTGATAGTGATTGGTGTGGTGATGTTGATAATTGGAAAAGTACTTCGGGTTATTTATTCCTACTCGGAAATACAGCTTTTACTTGTTTGTCAAAGAACCAGACTATTGTAACTCTATCGACCTACGAGGAAGAGTATGTGGCGGCCTCTTGGAGCGTGTGTCATGCAGTCTGGCTTTCAAATTTACTAATGCATTTGGGAGTGATCCGAGATGAAGGGACTATGATTCGAGTTGATAACAAGTCGGCGATCGAGTTGGCAAAAAACCCGGTTAATCACGGAAGGAGCCAACACATTGACGTCCGATTTCATTTCATTTAAGAACAAATCAAAGAAGGGAAGATTGAGCTAGAGCATCTTGAATTTTGAGCTCAAGCGGCTGACATATTCACCAAGGCACTACCGATCACACTACTGGAGAGTTATAAAAGACTGATTGGAATGAGAGATGGAAAGAATATTTAAGTTTAAGGGGGAAATTTGTTGAATAAACTTAAATTAATAAAAAAGAAAAATATATTTTGCCATCTTGTTACCAACAGAAGAGGCATGGGAAGCAGAATTGGTTGCTTCAACAACAGTATGAAAAAGTGCGAGCAAACGTCTTGCTTCAACAGCAGTCTGAAGAAGCGCGAGCAGACGCCTTGCTTCAGTAGTAGTCTAAAAAAGCACGAGCAGACGCCTTGTTTCAGCAGCAGTCTAAAGAAGCGCTGACAGCAGCCTTGCTTCAGCAGTCGTTTGAAGAAGCGCTGACAGCAGCCTTGCTTCAGCAGTCGTTTGAAGAAGCGCTCGCTTATTAGCATAGCTCATCAACATAGCGAATAACAACGTTCGTTATCACCAGACTTCCTAGTCAGTTTAACTGCCACCGGGCATACAACCATTAGAAAGTTGACATGTATCTACGTATCAGTTTCGACCGTTGCTACATTTCAATATAAAAGGATATCAAAGTACAACGTCGAATCCCTATATTTATGAACGGAGAATCTCTAAATATTTGGATTCTCGGTACTGCGAATTTTTATGGTCAATTCACAATCCAAGAATAAGAGTCGACCGTTGTTAAGCTTCAATATAAAAAACATCAAAGTACAACGACAAACCAATTACGAAATTCAGTTAATTAACAAATTGAACAACAAGAAACTTCAACTCTCGATCAATTTACTCTCTCTGTAGCTCATCTTTCATAAGTTTATTTACGCTAAGTTGAGAGATATATATTACTGTAATATTTGAGAGTATATTCAGCATTGTAAATTGAACAGAACATTGTCTGTTCAACATAGCGTGTTAGTTAGGAGTTTAGAACAAGCAGTTGTTAAATGTTGGGTTCTAACTAGGTTTGTGTAGAAGCTACACAAACCAAAGTCTTCTAGTGGAATCCTTCTAGAAACAAAAAAATGAGTGACGTAAGAGTTTTATCTCTGAACATCCACAAAATTCTTGTGTTATTTTCTCACTGCACCTTTCACTCTTCCATCTGTCGTTTCAAATCTAGCAAGCATTTCCGCATTTGAAACCGTCAAGAGCTTGCGACGATTTGTGGAAGAATAAAAACAGATTTTAATCTCTAACATGATTAAAATCGAATTAAAAATGATAATTAGCACAACAATATTCAACCATCTTCTATTGTTGTGGTCGATCATAACAAATTGGTTTAATAATTTTTTAATATTTTTATTTTTCAAATAATTATATAATTAGAAGGAATGATGGGTAATTTGATAAATGTTTAATGATTTTTTTTAAAAATTACTTTTCTTCCCAATTAATACATATTAATTTTCTAAACTAAAACAAATTCAAACATTTAAATAATATTATTTTTACTTAAATTATATTTAATTAATAATCTTATCCGTACAAAATGGTGCTGGAATGCATGAAAGTTTATTTAAAATAAAAATATAAAAAAGTAGCATACATGGTGACACATGTATGGGGAATTTGAGCATGTCATTCTAAAAATAGGCTGAATTGAGGGAAGTGAGGGTGACTAATTTAAATAGTGCTGCTGACCCTCTTTTTTTTAATGACAATTATACCCCTGCGTAACGCAACTTCAGTTGCGTGACGCAACCGAATTTTTTTTTTCAATTTTTTTTTTCGTCTCGCGGTTGCGTGACGCGATTGCGTAACGCAACGGGGGCATTTTCGTCCAAAAAATTTTATAATTAAAATTTTTTTAAATAAAAAAATAAAAAATTGCGTTACGCAACCTGAGGATGCGTGACGCAATAAGGGCATTTTCGTCAGAAAAAAAAAAAAAGGGTCACCAGCGCTATTTAAATTAGTCACCCTCGCCAAATGCATTTAGGCCTCTTTTTAGGGTCATTTGCTCAAATTTCCCCACATGTATAGTAAGGAAATTGAAACCAAATTAAAAAAAAAGAAGAAATTGAACGTAAGCGTCTTTTTTAAACAATTTCATATTAGATAGAAATATGAGGCTTTCCGCTTTGTACTTGGAAGCATACCTTCCCTTCTTTGTCTTATTCAACCTTTCTCACAAAAACAGGAAAAACCTTTGCCATTTTGTTAAATAATAGCATGAATCTTTCGTGTCCATTGCAATGGAAAATTTCTCATTTAGGGTTCATGATTTTCCTTTCACTTTGTTTCGCTCGCAGTGCTACCGGTTTAAATGAAAACGAAGATTTAGGCGCAAGGCGTTGTAAGAACGACCTTTCAACTATTCTTCCATCCCCATACAATGTTAATTCCCCACCTATGATCTGTAGTCCTATTTGGAGCACATTCGTCATTCAGGTTCAAATCCTCCTTTTTCTATATTGGGTTGTTTTAATTTCAATTTCAATATAATATGGTCAATGTTTTGGTTTGAATCCCTTTTATAATATGGTGAATGATGATAACATTGACAGTACTCTCAAAACAATGATAATGTTGTCAACATTATAATATCTGCTATATACAAAACCGGATGGGTGGGAATGGGTTTCTCAGAAAATGGATTTATGTATAATTCAAGTGCCATGGTGGGTTGGGCTGATTTAGAAGACAAATTAAATATCAAGCAATACTATTTGAATGGCTTCCAACCAGAGTCTATCATACCAGATAGTGGTGATCTTCCACTAACTAAAGTTCCAGTAGCTGTTGCTATTGATAAAAACACAATGTACTTGGCATTTCAGTTGAATTTTTCTTCGACTCTATCTCGTCAACATATCTTGCTGGCTTATGGAACTAATCAGCCTGATATACACAACCTTCTGACTCATCATGATGATAAAACAACTGTGCTCTTCGACTTCACCACAGGTAATTATCATTCTTAATTTGACGTTTCTTTTCTTGTTCAATTTTCCATAACAATCTTGGAATGTGATTATATCAGGCAAAATTGCTGTTTTGAGGGACTCTGTTTTCGACTTGAAGAAGACCCATGGGATATTAGGTATTGTGGCATGGGGTATACTTGCTCCTATGGGGGCAATTTCGGCCAGATACTTTAAACATAAGGATCCCTTATGGTATTATCTCCATGTCACGTTTCAAATTACAACATCTATAGTTGGAATGATGACAGTTGTTGCTGGACTCACTCTTTATGATTCATTACACATAATTTTTCCACAACATAGAATAATTGGGATGCTTGTTCTTGTGCTTTGTGTTGTCCAGGTTAGTTTTTCTTTTACTACTCACTTTTGTTTATTTAACATTTTGGTTATCAATATGATGATTATTGGTGAAACTCTTGCTAGATTATGTTACACAAATACCAACTAACGAACCAAACCACCCACGTATAGTTTTCTTTTTTGCTTTGGGATTGGCCAAGAACTCACTTGAGTTGAGATGTTTAGTTTCGTTGAAAATGAGACTCAATGTTTGAAATTAACTCAAATGATGAAGACTTAGTTGCTAATACTCAAAATTCAAGAGTGCCTTAAGGATGTTTGAAGAAGAAGTTGACTGAAGCATATATATATACTCCTAACTAACCAAGGATATGCTCTTACTAAGATATATTTTGATAACAAATATGTTGAAAGAACAATGTAGATGAAGATATAGTGAAGAAAAATATATTTTACTTGTGTAAAATGTTGATTACAAAGATATATATACTTAAATATGCTTATTCTCATGAACATTTAGAATTCAAAACACTTTAACATTCTAGAAACTCCAAATACTTTGAATATTTAGGTCACGATAGCACAGAGTCATAAAAATATCTAAGAAAATCAAAAGGAATTCTAAATTGATTTCAATACTCAATCTTAATTTAGAATTTATTTGTTACTCCAATTCTTGATCTCATTATTTCTAAACCTCAAAACTTCATTGATGACTTCATGAAGATATCAACAACTTAATCTTCAGTCTTCACATATCTGAGCTCTATCTAATTGTTGGTAATATGCTTTCTAATGAAGTTATACATTATATCAATATGTTTTCTTCGTTCATGAAATATCGGATTCATTGCAAGAGCTTGAATGCTTGATGATATTCAATATCAATAAAAATGTGTAGCATCTTTTGTTGTAAATGAAGTTCCTCTGATTGTCTCCTTAGCCAAATGTCATGATACGTAATTGATGTTTCAACCACATATTCCAAATCACACATTGAAATCGTGGCAATTTCTTATTTGTTTGAACTCCAAGATATAACAGTTTTCCCAGGAAGAATGCAAAATTGGTAATAATTTTCTATCATCAATGTCTCCCGAAAAATTGCTATCACAAAGTCCCTTGAGTTTTAAGTCATTAAAGACGTGTAGTACATTCTATAATGAAACTTAGCTCTTAAATAACAAAGAATCCTGTTAGGTTTAAGTCATTAAAAGAAAATTTTGAGGTGGCTAGTGTATTAAAAAAATTCCATTTGTTAGTACAAACCCTTCAAGACATCGGTCCATATTTTCAAAACTGATAATACTAGAGAATTCTTCAACTCCCATCTCGAGTCCTACCTCTCCACACATGGGATAGTTCATACCGGTTATTATTTGAATACATCCCAACAAAATGGGTTGTATAAAGAAAATTCATACATCTTCTTGAAGTTATTAGACTTCTCTTGTTCATGTACCAGAAATATTATGGAAAGATGCAATCATAACACTAGCTTAACTAATTAATAGGTTACCTTCAAGAGTCCTAAAATTTCCACCTTTCATTTCAATACCCTATTCCAAGCCTTTCCTCAAACCAAGTTTCTATCATCTAACATCCCTTCCAAGTTGTTTGGTTGCTCTGTCTTTATCCACAACCACTCACCAAATATTTCCAAACTTGACCCTAGGGCTATTATGTGTGTATTCATAGGAAATGTTATTGTCCACTAACTAATAAGATATATATCATTTTCTTTAAACATGAACCCTTCTTCTGAGGGACTGAAATTCGGGGAAGAATAAAAAAGAATCTCAGTTTTGGGAATCCACACTTGATCTATCAAACACTATACCTTCTCATACTGAACTAAGTTCTAGTCCCAAAAAAGGCTATACTAATTGTTTATGTAAATGACCTTGTAATAACACGAGATACTTATGAGAACCAGAAGTTAAAGAATCAGTTGGCTCAAGATTTCGAACTCAAAGACCTAGGAAGCTTGCTATGCATTTTGGTATGGAAGTTGCAAAGAACAAAGAAGGAATTATTGTATTAAGAGGAAATGTTGCAAACCAGATACTCTCATGGATCCTAATAAAAATAAGAGCTGATCTTAAAGGTGCTTATGTTGACAAAGGTATCTCGAGAAGCTAATTGGCCAGTTAATCTACTTTCTTGACTTGATATTTGTTTTATAGTAGGCACAATGAGGCATGTAGAGTTCTACAAAAGAACACATGGAAGTGGCACTCAATATATATTTTTATAAATCTTTCAAGTTTCTCTTGGAAAAGATCTATTCTTCGTAAAAGTGATGATAGAAGAATGAAATTTATTGATGTTGATCATGCAGATACTATAGTGGCTATAAAGTCAACTTCTGCATATTGAAAACTAGTTACTTGGAGAAGTAAGAAACAAGTAGTGAGTGGTATCTTGAAGTAGTGCTGAGGTAAAATCAGAGCCTCAACGCTTAGCATATGTGAAGGACTATGGTTAAAAGTGCTCATAGAGGATTTGGGAATACGATGAAACTCTCATCAAACTCTAGTCCATTGATATAACAAGTAATCTCTCTCAACATGGTGAAATCATCGTGATATTACCAAACATGTAGAGATTGACATACACTTCATACTAGAGAGAATTGAAAGCAAGGAAAACTTAGTCTCCTATATCCCAACTGCTGATCAATATGCAAATATTCCCACCATGTCCCTTGCATGAGCTAGATTTGAAGAGCTAAGTTGCAAACTGGTCATATACAAGTGGGAGTGGAAGGCCTGACAAATTACTTTATCCTAAGATTAAGAAATGAAATTACCGGTACAAGTTTTTTGGGGTCATAAGTAGCAAATTTTTTTTTTTGGAAAACGGTTTAACATTATTTCATTAAAAAGCCCCAAAAGTGAGAGGGTCAATAATCAAAACTATATAAACCTTAGTTTTGATTGTAAGATAACAAACAAAAGAACCAATTTTTTTTTTTGAATGGTAGCAGTTAAATCACATTATAAAACACGGATTACAATGAACAAAGACTACAATCTAATTATCCTAACCTATGTTGTCTCCATATCCGTCTTTTTGACCATATTGTCTTCTTCCACGTCCCATTCTTTTATCGTTCTTAATGAAGGGAGATTGAACTGAAGCAGATGATGATGCATTCTGCTGTCATTATTTAATCTTCCTCTATATGAACCCGTACTAACATGATAAAATGTATTCTTCTTCAGAATTTTATGGGGTTTGTCACTACTTTTCGTTGCTTCAGTTTTACGTGTTTGAGGATCAACAACCTTAGTTTCCTCTTCGCTTTTCTTCTGTTTTATATCTTTGCTTTCATCTTCTGCCTCTTCCTCTTCCTCTTCCTTCCTTGTCTTATAAGTAACAATCTTTGTTGATAGTCAAAAGGACCTTGTAGGTTATTATACAAAATTTTGACCTAATCACATAGAAAATGATCAATAAAGAAACATAAAACATCTTCATGACAAGAGGAAAGAAGTTTTCTCCCCTATTCATCTTTTGAGGTATGGAATTTGATGGAATGATGAGTTTTGAACTAGTGAGTTACAAATGGCCTTACAGAGTTAATAAAATGCTTTGGTGTTTGTCAATCCACCACTAGTATGACACAATATGATTCAAAGTATACATTTAGCTATTGGAGAGAGTTGACTTCAAAAATGGCCCAATTTATTACAAAGGCTCCCTAAGGACTAGATCTGCAATTGGACAGGGTATCCATTTAAGTAGAACAAAATTCTAGGACTTCTCGTTTCTTAGGGACAAAATTAATCCTAAAAACTGTTAATTAGTTAATTTTAATAAAACCTGGAACCTTGTATATTGCACAAATAGCTTTTTCGGACACAAGATATCATTATAAAATGTGTATGATTTGGAAGTTCCAAATGGTCCAGAAAAGCAAAAACAAATTAAATAAATTAAATAGTGTGATTAATGTCTTTTATAGAATAGTCTTAAAGCCAAATCTCACAACTTGATTTATTATTAAAGGGGGTAATTTTGAGTTGCTTTTTCTAAATGGAGTTAGTTCACTTAGATAAAAGATGTTCAACCGTCTCTACTTCTTCATTACAAAATACATGTTGTTTTAGAGAAGTGACTTATATGTCTTTCCATTACAAATGTCCCAAAGTAGGAAATGATATAATTGTTTTTTTTTTTTTTTTTGCAAAACAAACATTTTCCACAACATATTCAGACTTTTCAAACGAAAATAAACAATTACATCGGAATGTTAAAGAAATATACATAAAGTGAAACTAACTGTCTCACTTATATTGAGTAAATTTTGTCACTTCGACATAATCAACACTCAAACATTGACATGTTTCCCAGTTTTGTTGGGTGATCGGAACTCTTCTACACGTGCGAGTGATCTCGTGCACATTGGTTTGAATATATCGCCAAATTTGTTCGTATATCCGTCTAATCCCTGAATTTTTTTTTGCATTAATTTATAACCAGATTCGGGTAATGAGCCACAAAATATTTGAACAAAGTATCCTCATTTTGGACGGTGTTATTACAACATTTCTAAATGAAATATTGCACATTAATAATAATAAAAAAAAAGTTTCCATAATTTATTAAAAAGAAGGTCAAAGACCCCCATAATCATGATTATTACCTCAACCTAAGACGTTTGAACTCGTGATATTTAGATGTTCCCGTTACAATATAATTGTTACACAATATCAAATAAAAATGTAAAATTATCATTATAAAAAATTATCATTATAAAAGGAATAATATTAATTATATCATTGGAATGTCTAAACTCCTTCTAATGGAATTCCATTCTAAAAATAAATTAAATTATTTATACCACAATAAAGTACTATTCTAAATAAAAAATATTGTCAAGATACATTGGGAGAGTGATTATTGTTTTATTTCCAAACTTGTGCTAAAAATTGATGAAGATTACAAAAGCACAAAGTAAAACGATTGGTAAAGATGACCAATCAAAAGTCATTCCAAAAGGCTAAAGGCCAAACTAAGTATTATAAAGCTTGTTCAAACTTCAAATCCTTCATTATTTCAAGTCTTTAGTTTCATTAAAGTCTTCCTCTTCTTTACAATTCGGTTTCATCTGCAAGTTTCCTCGTGTTTTCCCTTTCCTCTCGGTGTTTTAAGTTAAGATCTACATGATCAATGCTATAAGAGTGCTGTAAGTTAAGAACGACATGCTCAATGCTAGTAGAGAGTGAATTGAAATGTAAATTTTGTTTTTTTTTAATAAATGTTATTATAACTTAAGCCAATAGGTAAAAACTAGTATTTACTAATTATCTTCTTACACTTTCAGCTGGTGGGCGGGTTTGCACGACCAACAAAGTATGGCAAAACAAGGAAATACTGGAATTGGTTCCATCATTGGGTTGGAAGGATAGCCATTATTTTTGGGAATCTAAATATAGTCCTAGGTATCAATCACGCAGATGATGGAACAATCTGGAAAGTAGGCTACGGTTTTATTCTTTGGGTACTTTTGATCACGATTATTGTTTTGGAAATAACATCAATGTCTAAGGCAAGAATGAAGAAACCAGAAATGATTGAAATCTCCAACAGTTGAAGAGAATAACATTAAATAATTCAACTTAGGAGTTCAATCAATGGGATATTGAAGATCACATAGTTAAGGAAGTGACTAGATAAGATTGACACATGACTTTTTGTAATCTAAAAGATAAAGAGGGATTGTTGTATTTATTATGTTACAAATTGAGTAGTATAATATTATTAACAAAGAGGTCAAACTATTGTAAAATATTTGTTTCAAATGTATATTTTTCTTTTTCAATTTGAATGCTATGGTGATTGGATGAGTTTTAAACTTTTATTCAGAAAAGTTATTTAATTATATTCAATACAAGTTATTAAATTACTTTATCTTTCGATTTTATAACTTATTATTAATCAGGTCTTAGTTATATTAAAGTTATGAAATTTATTAAACATGTTTTAGTTGTATTAAAGTTATATCTTCTATTTATATAAAAATGTAATAATATAAAATAGGTCATAAGTATATTTTATCATTCTAATTTCAATTACCGACATTGGACTTTACTATAAAATATGAATCTTAACATAATACTTAGTTTCAATAAAAGATCAGACTATTTCTTCTCTAGGATTTTATTGAATTCATTCTTTATAGCAACTTTAGCTCTTTTAATGGTATCAGAGCTAAGGACTGATAAAAACCTCATCCAAAAAGGGAGCGACAACAACTGAAACAAGAGAAGAAGTTTCAATTTCGTTTTTAAAGGACGAGATCAATTATTCTCATACAACAACTATCTCTTCAACGAAAACTTTTAGATGACAGAAAAGAGCACGATCGAAGAGATTCATTTTACCTACATTGAGGAGAAGAGTGTGTTCTTATATCCATAGTTCTTACACTAGCCAATTATTTCGAGTGAAGGACAAGCGTCAAACTAGCTCTATTGGCCAAGATGAAAACATGTTTAATTGACGGCACCTTCAAAATACCGAATGATCCAAAGGAGACCTATATAAATGATGGTTGACGCGACAGTGAAAACCTCAATTATGAAAACTATCAACAACAAAAAAAAAAGGTACATTTTCAAAGTACAGTTATTCACAAGGATTGTGAGAAGATATTAGAGCAAGATATGAGAACAATAATGGATCAATACAATACCAACTTAGAATTCAACCACGTAACCTGTACCTATAAGAATAATATTTTAGGACTAGATTGTTTTGGGTGAATTACTGCACCAACAACCACATAGTAAATGCACGTTTGACAAGAGAATTATTAAGAATTCGGTAAGATGCAAACTTGGAAAGCAGGATATCATGGACTAGGAAAAAAAGAAATTTGTATTTGTTTATGTTAGGCCTTGATGAATAATTTACAAGGTGTTCACATTGTTACGCAATGTTAAAAAAAAGAGGCAAATCATTATTTAGAATCAAGAGCAGCATTCAGTCCTTTATAAGGGGAAATACAATAGTAAATTTCAAAAGAATCAGAAAATAAGAGGAAAAGAGGAAAGAACACTACAAATGTCTTATGCACTCACTAGAATGGTGGGAGGAGAAATTTGACGAAATGACCATATAGAAGGAGGCATTTGCCTCCGTGGTCACCCGATAATTAAAATTGATCTGATGAACACTTTATTTTTTTTAGACGAAATTACCCTTTTTGCGTAACGCGAAGTGAATTAGGTTTAATATAAATACTCAAATTTTTTCATTTCCTTCATTTCCTTTCTCTCTCTTCTCTCTCTGTTCTTGTTCGTCGGCGGCGGCGAAAACTACGGCGACGGCGACGGCGGCTACGGCTATGCCGACTTCGGCGGCAGCAAAAAACAAAGATAAGAAAACTCTAACCCTTAATCGATGTTTATAATACAAATTTATGTTCTTATTTCCATATCTTCATTTGAAACCCAAACCCTAACCTAAATCGATTTATGTTCATGTTTCCAGTATCTTCATTTGAAAACCCTAAATCAATTTATGTTTTTATTGTCTATTATCTTCATTTCAAACGATTTATGTTGTTCTTAATTAAACCCTAACCCTAAATCTATTTAATCTGTTCTTATTGATTCATATTGGTTCATTTTTTTGTTCGTTTTATTGTTCTTATGTCGATAATGATATTTACAGATCATATGGGTTCCGTTTTAGGGAAGATACATCACGTTTTTGTTAAGTACTTCCCGATTCGCTAAATACTTCGAGTTTCGCTAAGTACTTCGCGATTCGCTAAGTACTTCATGTTTTGTTAAGGGTCAAGATTTTTTGTTTTTTATAGTGAATCATTAACTTCATTTGACAAGGTATCTACATCACTCATGGTTTTGAAGAGAAATTGTGTTAGCAAAACAAACCTTAAATTATGCATGTGAACATTTCATTTCTTCTATCCCTCGACGACTCTCTCTCTAACCGAAACTTCACTAAACTCCTCCCTACCAAGGACGATCCTTTCTGCCCATCTTCTCGTCCGTCATTAATCTCAGGTTTGTTTAGTTTTTTGGTTGCTTGTCTTTTTATGGTTTTTTGTTTATGGGTTTTGGTTTTGCATGTTAAGTTTTAGTGTTTTTGCTTGTCTATTTCTGGTTATTGGTTTAGGTTTAGGGTTTTTGCTCGTCTTATGTTAAGTTTAATGTTCATGGTTTGAGAAATGGGCATATCCCATATTAGGGTTTCGCGAAGTACTTCCCGATTCGCTAAGTACCTCGCGTTTCGCTAAGTACTTAGTGTTTCGTTAAGTTCTTATGGTTTGCGATGGTTTATGTATTTGTTCTTACATTTTTGTTGTTGTTCTTTTTATAGATGGCAGAAACCAGAGTTCCTGAGTTTCCTAGTCGGATTTCTTGGAAAAACGCCCTCTGCCTGAAGAAGATTGTTATGAAGTTTGAGGAAATTGATCTTGTGGAGAATGTGTATAATACCCAATTCAGATATATATTCTTAGCCCCAGTGTTACAGTTCTCAAGAACTATTGTACATCACATGTTGCTTAGGAGGGTAAGCTCAAACTCTAAGGAGATAACTTTCAATGTCAATGGGCAGCAACTTGTATTTGGTATGAAAGGGTACGCCTTGGTCACGGGCCTAAACTTCGACAGGTTTCCTAAGGTGAACGAAGAAGAATGCCGAGGTTGTCCACCTCTCTCGGTAAAATATTTTAAAGGGAAGACGAGTGTACAAATGCAAGAGTTGGAGAATGCTTTTTTGAAATGCAAAGATAAGGAAGATGCATGGAAGATGGGGCTGGTATGCCTGATTTGCCATTACCTATTTTCATTTGACCCAAGGAGGGTGGTATTTCCAAAAATCCTCCACATGGTGGAAGACGAGGAAACTTTCCTCCGATTTCCACGGATCTGACAGAGATGGAAAAGTCCTCCATGGAGAAGAGGTTATACCACCCTCCTTGGGTCAAATGAAAATAGGTTATACAGTGGTGTGGACTTTGAACAAATAGACGAGTCAAGTGATCAATTTTTTGAGAGATTTACAGAAGGGAAGATAGTCAAAGAGGATTTTGCTGAAGAGCAAAGTGAATATGACAATGAAGATGAAGAACCTACTCCCAAACCTGCCACCAGGAAGAGAAAGGCTGAAGCCTCTCTCAAAGAAGCATTAAACCTGAAGAGGAAGCTTTCTTATGAATCGAGTCCTCCCAACATTCCTAGTCCCCCCACTACGACGTCAACTCCTGCATTACCTCCAACATCTTATGTTGGATGTAAATGTGAAGAGCTGAAGGAGGAGGTGAAAGCGTTGAAGGAGGAACTCATCAAAGAGGTGAAGGAGGAGCTCAAAGAGATGAAAACAGAGCTGATCAAAGAAATGAAAACCACTTACGAAGAAACTCAAGCACATCACCATGCTTTTATAAAAAAGTTGGTTATTAGTATATTCAAACAGTTATTAGCCAAATCCAACCAAAGAATGGCCATTTAAATAGCCAAATTAGATAATATGGAGGAGAAGAAAAAGAAGAAGAGCAAAGTGGACAAGAAGGTCAAGACTGAGGTAATATAATAAAACTTAGCGATTCGCTAAGTACTTCCCGATTCGCTAAGTACTTAACATTTCGCTAAGGACTTAGCGTTTCACTAGGGACTTAGCGTTTCGCTAAGTACTTCGCGTTTCGCTAAATACTTCGCGTTTCGCTAAGTACTTAGTCGATTGTTGTTCATATCTGACCACAATGTTATTATATTTTTGCAGGATGGGAAGGTGGAGGAGATGAAAACGAATGATATGGAGTTGAAGGATCGGAAGGTGGAGGAGAGTGTGGATGTGAAGGTTGAGAATGATGGGAAGATGGAGGAGAGTGTGGATGTAAAGAATGAGAATGATGGGAAGGTGGAGGAGAGTGTGGATGCAAAGGTGTAGGAGAGTGTGGATGTGAAGGTTGAGGAGAGTGTGGATGTAAAGGTGGAGGAGAGTGTGGATGTGAAGAATGAAAATGATGGGAAGGTGGAGAAGAGTGTGGATGCAAAGGTGGAGGAGAGTGTGGATGAGAAGGTTGAGGAGAGTGTGGATGTAAAGGTGGAGGAGAGTGTGAATGTGAAGGATAAAACTGAGGTAATTTATACTTAGCGAAGTCAAATGTTGTTTCGGGAAGTAAACGCTGACCCCAATGTTGTTCTATTTTTGCAAGAGATGAAGACGAATGAGATGGATGTGAAGGTTGAGAGTGATGGGAAGGTAGATGGTGGGGAGATGTTGCTCTCCGATATGATGCAACAAATAATTGAGAATAAGAAGGATAAGGTCAAGGTTGAGAAGGATAAGGTCAAGGTTGAGAAGGATGGGAAGGTGGACGATGATAATGATTTCCAATTATACAACACTCCACCTAAAGGAGTTGTGAAAAAAAAAAGATTGAGGAAGCCGAAAAAAGATGAAGACTTCACCAACCCTTCTTTGTCAAAACAGGCAAAGACAAATGATCCATTAACTGTCAATCCCCTTCAAAAATTTGATGATGAGCTGCTGGTTCAATTAGATAATTGGTTGAAAGATCCAGCCACCATTGATCAGAAAAAGACTTTGTATACTTGCGAAGCAACGAAAAAGTTGTTTGTTAGAGTTCTAACAAAGTGCACATGGCTTAAAGATCTTGTAAGTCGTGCAATTCATAATTAATTAATGTTATTCTAAGTTGTTTTTTAATGTTGTTTGATATATACTGCCTTTTTCCCATTTCGCAAGAAGTCGACGCATTTTGTCACTTGTTGCGAAAAGGGATTGCGCTATATCCCAAGACATATAAACATTCTAAAGTAACAATAGAGGATTGCTTATTAGCAGATAAGAGTATACGAGAGTACCCGACGTTTAAAAAGGATTCAGAAAATTATCCAATACTACAAGAATTTGATTAGTACTTCCTGGGTGTGGACCATAGATACATGTCAGACTGGCCATCAATCGACGATATATACGTGCCTTTGAACATTGACAACAAGAACTGGGTACTGTGCGTCGTTAGTCTACAAAATAATCACATTGACGTTTATGACTGCGACTTTAGTATTTATAGGAATCTCGATCCATACATGAGACCTTTGTGTGAGATGATTCCACGAGTATTTGCAATGGGAGCCACTGATGCTGAGATACAAAGGTTTCCTAATTTCAACTTCGAGAAAATGACATACAAAAGGTTTCCACACCCACCCAAAAATGCAGTCGCTAAGGCAGGGAAAGTCCCTAGAGCAGACGAGAGCGGGGACTGTGGTGTATTTATGCTTATGTATATGGAATACTTGACTGCTAACTTAGGTGTAGAGAAGGTGACCTCCGATGAAATGGAGTTTTTTAGACAGAAGATGGCGGTCAGGTTATTCCATCAAATTATCGAACCTTAGTATTGTAATTTTGTATTGAATTTTGGATAGAACTTGAACTTGAAGTTAAATGTAATGTTAAAATATTTGTATTTTTAATTTAGTGTTTAGTGTGTATAGTCTGGTATTTTGGATGGTTGAATTGGATGAAATTTTGAATGACTTAGCGTTTCGCTAGGGGCTTAACGTTTCGCTAGGGACTTAGCATTTCGCTAAGTGCTTCACGTTTTGCTAAGTGCTTCACGTTTTTCTTTACATCTATATTATAAGTTGATTTTTGTGTACATACTTGTTTTTTGTGAAAAACATACCAAATCATACCAAAAAATTGAGCATATACTTCAATGTACATAACATACCAAAGCAGTGTATGTGAAAAAACATTAAGTGAAACTTCAAGCCTGCACTTCAATGTGAAGAAACTTCAAGGCTGAATAGCAGTAAGGAAGGATACTCAAACTAAACTAAATTGTGTATCCTTCCTTGCCTGCTATTCAGACTTGAAGGTATCCTTCAATCTACTACGTGTGTATGTGTAACTTTACCTATATTTATAAAAACATAATTTTAACTTTAAACTTTAACTTTAACTTTCACTTTAAACTTTAACTTTTAACTTAAACTTTAACTTCAACTTAAACTTTTGACTTAGCGTACTTAGAGAAACGCTAAGTACTTCGCGTTTCGCTAAGTACTTTGTGTTTCGCGTTTTACTAAGTAGTTCGTGTTTCGCTAAGTATTGATCAGTACATAGATAAACAAAATACCATACTACAACTTATCCCAAACATACTACAACTTATTCCAAACATACTATAACTTAGCCCAAACATACTACAACTTATCTCAAACACACTACACTATTTAAGTTCAATTAACAAAGGAACACTACAACGTATCACCACAATCAATCTAAAGGCTCATACTGTTGAAATGATGGCTCGTGCTGTTGAGATGATGACTCATGATGCTTAAATGATGATGCTCTTGCAATAGATGGTGCAGGCATGACTGCTTTTCATGTTGCCCTATTATGTCCTAGTCCAGCAAATGAGCTTCATCGTCTCGGGGCCTTACGAACCTCACATTGGCATGACCTACGCGTTTTTTGTGGGCGCCCTTTCTTAACCTTAACAGGTGGTTTTAGACACACGCGTTCCTTGATCATTTCGGGAATATTCCAATCGTCTTCATCACCAGCAGGGTAACATGTCTCCGCATATGCATTCATCCAAGATTCAATTGTGTAATCCCTATCAGCATGGAAAATAAAACGATTAATCAATTGGTTAAATAGATTGAACATGTGAGCTGAATAATACCTTAAATAGAAGTCATAACAAACCAAATTGCGGTGACGGGCAGCAGCCATTGCATGCGTACAAGGAAGACCAGAAACTTTAAATACCCAGCAAGTGCAATTCATGTCTTTCAAATTGACTTTAAAATGAGACTAATTGTCATGCACATAAAACTCAAATCGGTTAAGCGATAATATTGTATAGAATCTGGCCTTCTCGAATCTCTCAAATAATAACTTTTCATAAGTTGGAGATAAAACTTTTTGGTGGTTGGACGTTTTTTCTCGTCTATCATTAAACCAATGTTGTATTGTCAATCTTAAATACTCAGTCATTGCGGAAATGGGGTACTTTCTGGCTTCCCTGCTCTGACTAATAAAACTCTCAGCATAATTGTTTGTGAGTTGATTGTATCGCTTACTAGGGAAAAATGCTCTACTCCATCTTTGAAATCCAATTTTTCCAAATAGGCACCAATCCTATGATCTTTAACCCTGATCTTGTCAAAAAACCGATTAAACTGGGGGATAGTGTACGCACGAGAAGCCATATCAAACTCCATATGACAATTATCAGTTTTGAATTTCGCCATAATATTCATCTTTATGTGATATGTGCACGCACCGTTGTCTGCTTCTGGAAAAACAACACACAAGGCATTGGCGATGCTTGGGTGTCTATCGGATAGGAAGACGAGATCATCAACTAATCCAATTGCTTCTTTCAGTTTTTGCATAAAATAAGTCCAAGAGTTATTATTCTCTAAATCACTGAATTTGTGATAAGTTTTTCATTCTCTCAAATGAATAAACAAGTTGTTTTAAATATAGAAAAAATTAGTATTAATAAAAAAAATATTATTAGTTTAAAATAAAATTTATAAAAAAATAAATCACTTAATAAACGTATATACTTGTATAACAAGCTCAATATATATTAATAAAAGTTTATTTAATGTACTTATTATTAAAAATTGATTATTACTAATTGTTAAATACATTTTAAAATTTATTAATTAAATATTTTTTTTTTATTTTTTTTATCAATTAATGAATTAATTTATTTTTCTTTATATATTTATTTTTTTCTATTATTTTAAAATTATTTTTTTAAGACTAATACTTAAATATTATAATATATAAAGTAGTTTAGTGTTCACTATAATATTTAGTTATACTAACAATTTTATATTTTAAATCAAATATTAAACTTTTTACTATTAATTTCATTTTTGTTTATATTAAAAACAATATTCACAAAAATATTATAATAAAACAAAATTTACAAACAAATATAAACAAAACTCACTTACAAAATTCCTAATACAATTTGTTTGTAAATTTTGTTATACTGTAATATTTTTGTGAATGATATTTTTTTTAATATTTGCAAAAATAAAATTAATAATTTTTCCGTTTAATCTTTGATTTAGAATTTGAAATTTAAATTTTTTAATATAAATAAATATTACAATAAAAATTGAACTATTTTATATATTTAAATATTTAAATATTAGTCTTTAAAAAAATAATTTTAAAATAATTTATGTTTTTATAAAATAAAAGGTAAATTTTTTAAAAAAAAATAATAATAATAATCAAATACTAATATAAAACATAAGAATAGAAAAAGAATAAATAGATAAAAAAAATTAATTAATTAATTAAATAATAAAAAAATAAATATTTAATTAATAAATATTAAATTAAAAAAATATATTTAAGACGAGTAATAATGAGAGACTAAATAAGCTAATTTTTAATATTATATAATAAACTTTTATTAGTTTAGATGAACTTTTATTATTTTATACGTGTAATTGAGTTAATTAATTGTACAATTATATACATTTAAGTTTAAAATATTTTTTAAATCCAACTAAACCTAGAGCATAGAATAAACAAAACTATAGTTAAAAGGTAACAGGATGATAATAAGTCATCATTTTATTTTCATAATTATTCCACACATCTTTTTGTCTGAAACACAAAGAGTATACTTGTCCCACCCACATGACTAAACATTTTTATAACAAATAACCCAAAGTAATCCAAATTAACCCAAGTGATCACCTAAACATAATCAGAGTTTGCTCGTTGGAAGTCCTGTAGGAACTTCTCTTGATCTCTTCTCCACTACTCGCGATAACTGCTTCACCGCATCCTTGGGAAGATATCGAGGTCGGCTCAGCCAAATCCCCCCATCAACCACAAGTGTCGTGCCATTGACATATTTTCCTTCAATAACAACAAACTCCATATCAAGATAGTTAATTAGGCAAAAATATAAAAAACAGTTAATTACCTGCATCTGACGCAAGATAAATTGCAGCCATGGCAATGTCCCATTTCTCCCCGAATTTAAACAAGGGCATAACAAGATCCCTAGCTTGGAAATCGATCTCATCAGGTGCAAGTTTACTCACTCCAGTGGCATCAGCTATCGGACCAGGTGCAATTCCATTAACTCTAATATCGTAGTCAGTTCCCCACTCTAGGGACAAGTTTCGGGTTATGGCATCAACAGCAGCCTGATAAAGAATAAAGATACATGGATCATCATCTAATGTCTTGAATTATTTGAATTTAATCTCAAATAACCTACTATCTCGTGATTAATCTCCTAATCAATCAAATCATCAATTAACCACTTAAGTACTATTCAAGTAACCAAAGATCAAACAAGGTAGGTCTTGATTACAACCTTGGCTGCAGAGACATGGATTTGATACCAAGAAGCTGTATAGTGCAAAGTAGCACTGATATTCAATATGATTCCACCACCATCAGATGACTTCTTTCCCAATCCATCTTTCTTCAGATATTTCAATGCCTCATGGCACATTGTGAATGTACCAACTGTATCAATATCCATAACTGTCAAGAATACCAACATCATAGAACTTTTTTAGAACCAGAAATTAGGTCACACTACTTACTATATGGTGTCAAAAGGTAAATAAAAAACCTGTTTTGAACCCATTTGGAGACAGATCTTCAGATGAGACAAGGAAATTTCCTGCTGCACCATTAACAAGAATGTCTAACCTGCCAAAATGTTGAAATGTTGATTCCACAGTTCTATTTGCATCATCCATTTTGCGAACATCTCCCACAAAGCCCACGGCCTGAGAAATATTTGGCATAAGGAAGTTTTAAGTTCTACTACCATATCGATCCATTGGCGGAGGAGGGTTTCAGTTGTTAATAGAAAAGATTGAACATGTCTATCGGTTCTCCTCAGAGGATAAGAAATACCAATCAATTCAGGATAAATTTGGGGATTCGGTACGAATGAATCTGAACTTGGTAAAAAAGGGAAACACAAAATAAGAAAGAAAAGAATTAACCTGAATTCCAAGAGATTGTAGAACAGAGACGGCGGAGTCGAGAACTTGTTGGCGGCGGCCCATGATGGCAATGGAAGCTCCATGATTTCCGAATTGCTTGGCGATCTCAAACCCAATTCCAGAACCACCTCCGGTCAACAGAGCCACTTTCCCTTTCAGTATATCTGCTTTGAACGGAGAATCCATGACTGAGTTCTCTCTCACTCTCACAAGTCAATCACAGTTTGATTCGTTCGATATACACAAATGAAGAACCAACTTTTCCGCTGTAACGACAATCATCTTATTTAATGACAGCAGCAGCCTCATTCACTCATTACTCTGTAGTACAGTACGAATCCGAACTCCTAAACCAATTATTTTTTACCATGTTTCAAATAATTTTTCCAATTATACCCCCATTTCTCTCTCTAAAATAACTATTAACATATTAATTACAGTCTCTCCAATTAAACTCATTAATACTTTATTTTACAAATATAAATATATATAATTAAAATTAATAACATATATTTTATTTTTACTTAATTTTATAAATATAATATATATAATTAAAATAAAAAATTCTAAATTTAATAATTCAAATAAATATTATAATTTAAAATAAAATATTATACACTAAAATAAAATACATTATAAGAAATTTTAATATTATATATTAAAATAAAATATATTATATTATATAAATATTTAAATAATACATATATTACATAAAAATAAATATTATAAATATTGTAAAGTTTATGTAATTTATTTAATTTAAAGTTTGTTTAATTAATAATTTTATAAATATTTTAAGATTTATGTAATTTATTTTAAGGTTTATTTTATTTTATTTCAAGTTTATGTTATATATTTTATTTTAATTTATAATATAATAATGTATATTTTATTTTAATATATAATATTAAAGATTTATGTAATATATTTTATTTTAGTGTATAATATTTATTTGAATTATATATAGTATATTTACAAAATTAAGTAAAAATAAAATATATGTGTTATTTTAATGTAATATATTTTATTTAATATATGTATTATTAAATTTAACTAGCACGTAGACAGTACATTTGCACGAGTAAAAGATATAAAAATCGAGAAAAACAAATTATAGTAAAAATGTGATAACATTTTTATCGGGATCGCCGAAGGAGACTGGGGTCTCGCAACGAAGAACGCTTACACACACGCCGGTTGATAATAATCCTATTAGAGGTTGATTATTTGATTTCTAATCTACGCAAGTTGTCACAAACTCTTGAACCGAGTTCAAGTGCAAAAGTGTTTGTTTCAACTTGAAGCAATAGATGGTCGATTTAGTGAATAAAGAGGAAGAAAATACATAACACAATGTTTATGGATGTTCGGAGTAAAACTCATACCTCACTCCTTCTTCTCAAACCTTGAGAAGGATATCCACTAGAAGATTTGATTGAATACTCGTATACAACCCAATCGAACAGCCACGACCTAGTTGCTGCCTGTTTTCGAACTCTTAGCACACACTCTTGTTGAACAGAAACGGATTCTGTCAACTTACAATACTCACCACTCACACAGAATATGTTAGTATTGTAATACAAATTTGGAATTTAACACACTTAGAATGCTTAGTAACGCTTGAGAAGATTGCTCGAAAGAATGCTGAAGTGAGAGCTTGTAGCACACGATTGTCAAAGGAGTTTAAAGGTTGATGAAAAAGGTGTTTAATCCGGTTGAGCTTCGTTCTCTTAAATAGAAAGATGTCAATGGATATATTTGCTTCTTCAATGGATACATTTTGCTTCATAGTACGTTCTTCTTGATCTTGATTGGTTGAGGTCCAATAAAGTAAATTGGATATGATATCCTTTGATCTTGTGTGTACTTTGATTATAATAAGTCAAGATGATATTAATTTAGATTGATGATTTCCTAGGAGCATCAGTAGGGATAATTTGTCTTTTGGTGTTCTTGACAGTGTAAACTGTGTTGGCAGACAACTGCTATCAAAAAGTTTTCCTCAGACTTGCACGAAAATAGAAATAAAACCCTACTATAACATAAAGATGATTTCTGCCGCTACCAGGAATGTATTTGTCTTCTGAGAAGCGGTAAAACCGATTTCATCTGCTACTGGATTGGAAACCGATCTGGAAAACTAATCCGAGAAACCGATGTCTTCTACCGATCCGGTAAACTGATATGAAACCAATGTGGTAAGCCAATGCGAAACCGATGCGGTAAGCCAATGTGAAACCGATGCCGTAAACCGATGTAGTAAATTGATGCAGAAAACTAAGTCGATACAGATCAGCTTTCCTTCTGGTTTCTTTAATCTGCACAAAATTAACTTAATTAAGTCCTTATTTAATAGTTAATTAATACTAATAATTAATTACATATTTTTACCTAACAATTTATCCATTTTTGATTATTTAATCTAAATATTCAAAACCTTGTAATTTTGTAATCGTTGGCTACTTATATTAAGTTAATTTTCCATTTTTAATTTCTAACAATTTCTCCCTCTTTGATTGTTTATAATAAATTATCAAAGCCAGTTAAAATTATCAAAATCAGCGACCTATTCCTTATTTGTTTCTTAGCAATTTCTCCTTTTGATATTTTTAAAGATTTATCAAAACCAGTAAGTAGCAGAATAGTTAATATAAAAAATCACTCCTATTTGATAAACAAAAAACAGCGTTGTTAGCAAAAATAACCAGATGTCCAATATAAAATAACTTTAAGTTTAAGACGCATAAATAAAAGATCAAAGATAAGAGTTTTTAGTGTCTCCCTCTTTTCGGTTTCAGATCCGGTTTTGCAAAGTTCTCGTTTATCCAACTTTTCATGAAGCCCTGACTTGGTTGACTTGGAATATTGGCTTCATGACTCCTTTTTCTTGGTGGAGAAAAGTCTTCTTCAAGGACAGACCCATCATTTTTGCACAATCTTTGATAGGACCGAGCACTACGTGGAACTTCTAGTTGAAGAGCTTCAAGTGGAGGCCGAGAGTTCATAGGTTTAGTCCTCATTTGAGATATGGTAAACTGAGTGTCAACAACCTCAGTTTGCGTTGACTTCTTTCGTTTAAAATCTTTAGTCTTTTTAGCGACATCAACTTGTTTAGCCGCCTCAATACTTGCGTTCTCCTCCTCTTGAATACGTCAAGCCGCCTCTTCGTGTTCTCTTAGTTTCTCAGCATCAACAACATTATGAGATTTTACAATTTCCACGAGTTACAAAGATATGACCTCAACAATGGACTTTGTTTCTTTCTAGATGGCGAATGTCTTGTGAATTATTGGTTTCATTTGTCCCAGTTTTCCCCTCAATTTTTCCAGTTCTTGATTATGGGAACCTGAAGAAGATTCTTGTTTCCTTTCCATTTCTTCCAATCGGGCATTACAAGATTCTTGCCACAGAGTTAGAGCTTCCAAGATTATTTGTCGGAAGTCTGGCCTTGGGGTTTCCTCAGAGTCGGATCGAGGTGAGACATGAGATCCAAGAGCAACAAATCAGAGAGGTTGGATATGATGAGAACTAACTTGAAGAGACTGTTCCGGACGGGCCGGTCCTTCAATATTTTCATTCATGTTCTTTTGACCATGACTGGATACTTCTTTAGGGTCAGACGAGTTACCCAATTTAGATGGCGCATGGGTCGGCTTCTTGGCAAGTAGAGCTTTAACTACCGGTTGTTCTGGTGGAGGAGTTATATTACCGGTCATCTCCGGATTCTCAATTTGACAAGAAGAAGCGGGACCCTTGTTACCTACTGATTTTTGGTTGGAGTGGGCCTCATCATGGTCATCCTCGCCTTCACATTCGTTAAAGGTTGATCCCATTAGGCCGGGGTCTAATTTGTCAGCCGAGTTAATTTTATTTCTTTCGGCAATTCATTCAAAAGCTTGTTTGGACATTCAAATATATTGTTCTTTAATGAACTGTCCTTTAACTTCATACCCATCAAAAAGTTCCCTTTCTTCTAAACTTGTCCATTTTCTCGGAGATGTTCTTCCATCAAGAGCCAAAAGCTCAGTTCTGATGATTTGAGTTTCGCCTTGGAGAGGAGGCATTTATTCAACAACAACTAGCGGTTCCTTCCCTTCATCGTGAATTAAGTCGGTTTGAGGATAGGGAAAACCAGTCTCTTCCGAATTGAGCATTGACTCACCGTCCACAAATTTCAAAGTAATGGACAGATATTCTTCCATAACGACTTTCAATAGTAGAATTACTTCATCGTCTTCTTTTGCAATGGCACTCATAAGATTGAAGTTTTTCTTACATTCTTTAAGTAATAGAGACAACGCTTGGCCTATCGCATATGCTTCCACGAACTCGCTCCTTCGCAAGGCTTCTGAAACAGATGTGGTCTTCGTCAAGGAGAATATCGCTTTTTCCAGAATAAAAAGTTCAGATCACTTATGTTCTTCAGGGGCTTTTGGGAATACCTCGCTGAAAATTGTTCCAAGTCGTATATCTCCCCATGAGTAGAACAAATAAATGCTTGCACTTGCATTTGTCTCAGCTTCTTCGAGAATGCGCTTAACGGTTTCCTAAACCTCTAGAGATGCGTCGAGAGGCGACTTAGGAGTAGACGGTGCAGTGTATTAGTCTGATTTTCCTTGGTCTTCTTCAACATATTTTTCAGATTCTTGAACCGGTTTCTTGTTTTGAACTGCTGGGATCGGAGTGGATTCTTTATTAATAGTTGTTGTAATTATCTGATCATCCGTAGTTAAAGGGCCCGTAGCAATAGTTGGAATCTCCTCCTGAGACGCTTGATCCACAATGACTTGACCGGTTGCGACTTCCTCTAGCTGACCGATTTTTAGCATAGTAGACCGATCGGTTTTAAGAAGAGTGGATCAATCGATATCAAGCACCACATTTACCAGATCGGTTTCATCTAACCGACCCGTTTCAGCAAGTTCAACCAATCTATTCGGAATATCACTTTCTACCGTTCGAGCCTCTAAAACCATAGGCTCAATCGTATTGGTAGGAGGTAACATGCTCTCCTTCTGAGTTGGAGCAACAACTGTGGCATTAAAATGAAGTGGGGTAGGAATATTTACCTCGGATCGGGGCTTCTTTCTTGAAGATAAGGTTTCAGTTGCTTCTCTTGATCTTGCTCTGGCACGGCTGGTGGTACTAGCGACAGATTCAACGACTAAACTGAATTCCTTTGATGGTGATGCTGCCTGAGTTGAAGAATTAATGCCCTTCGAGCCGCCCTCTAAACTTCCTCCAGCGTTCTTTGTATTGACCATCTTCCCTCCACTCGATTGTTGGCGAGTCGCCTCAGAGTTAGACTCCTTGGATTTGTTTATTTTGGTAATATATCGACCATTAGAGGCAATAATTAAAATTTTGCTAGGGTTCAGAGGGATACCTGAACCGGTGGGAACGTTTAGATGTGTCATAATCCACCCGATCTGTATCGCAAAGTCGATACCGCGTTTGTTGTGGGAGGACACCATTTCATACAAAGTGTTGAATAAGATTAACCCCTAGTTGATGTTATCTCCCCTGACGATGGCGCCCATCATATCAAACTTACACTGGGTTATGTTGTCGAAGTTTCTGCCCCTTGCTTGTAGGGCTTTAGCGACAATATCGTACAAAACGCGATAATCGCACTTTAAGTCTTTCTTCTTGCCACTAACGCTCACTGGAATGCCGTTGTTGGAGAATAATGATTGAAGTTTAGATAGAGCAGTCGGAGATAACACTTCCAGGAAACCTCGGCCAGTTGTTGGGAGATGCAATACTTTAGAGAAAAGTTGTTCGATAATGGTAAACTCCACACTATTCACCTTGGCTACAATAGAACCGACAACTATCTTTTCCAAATCAAAGAATGCACGGACCTCTTCAGGATAGCAGATAGGAGAACCGTCCATAAAGTATCTCAGGCCAGATTCCTCAACGAATCGAAGTACTTGCTTCATCTCGATGGTTCCAGATTCGTATATGGAATCGAAGTTCACCTGCATGATATGGTTAAACAGCGCATTATCTTTAGCCATGTTTAGTATCAAAAGATGATGAAGATGAAGGTTGGAGATGAAGAGGTTTTTAGAGATAAGGCACAGCAAAAATATTTTAGGGTTTGCAAAGGAGATTTTTTTTTAATCCCTGATTTTCGGCATGCATTCCATTTTAAGTGGAATATTCCAAACGTGTCTCGAACTTCCCTTATGAACCGTCGTTTTTTTATAAAAAAATTGCGTTTCCCCAAAACGCTTTAAAGTGGGAATTTGGTGCCAGTTTAAAAAGTATTTCCATGGTACAATCATCATTATATTTAATAATAAATTCTTTATGACCGTTATTTAAAAATGTCTTTTAATTGTGCAACTTAATTAAAAACACATAAATTTAAATAACCTATAAATGCATTAAATATAGATAATAAAAGGTAATACAAAGAGCTTTATAAATTTAAGTTTAAAGAACTGGTTCTAAGACAAAATAACCGGTTCATATTCTTCTAAACCGAAAGGATAATGGAGGCTTAACATATGATCTAACTTGAGGATCCTGGGGTTAATTCCTTCTAGCATGTGCCGCTTCTACCCTATGGATCCAACTTATGACTTTTTCTTTGGTCAAGAGGTTGGATGGTCTTAGAGGGGTTCCAGGTCCAAGGGTGACATGGAAATCGAGGAGGATGCAACCAAGTTGAGAAACATACCCGGTCATCATTCTTGATGAAGAGACCATTCTATTCATATTATCAAAAATGACTTTTGACCAATTGATTGGGGTTCCTCTAACTATGGCGATCATCATTTTGAAGGTTTTCTTTGTAAAGAAGTGGGTGTACTCTTTTGCTAGGATAGATCTATCAATGATATCACTGAGAATTTGAATATCCGGTCTTAACAAGGACTTGACTCCATGAGTTTCCATGCGAATGGAGGAGTTTGAGAAAAGGAAGGTTAAATCGTGAATGATTTAATCTGGAGATGAAAGGAACTCCGAGAATCCTTTGGTAGGAAGATTGAAAATCCGAGTGAAATCTTCTTCTTTCAAGAGAAATTCCTCTACCACTTTTGACAGGATGGAATCATTAACAACTTTTTCATTTTTGAAAAACTCAAAGACCTCCTTTTCATGAATCACTTGAGATCCTTCAAGGAACTTTCTTAAACCAGAATTTTCTAAAGATAAGAACATCTCAAGAACCTCCTCATCTTCGAAGGACATAATAGAGTCGAAGTCAACGATTAATGGATTGCGAGAAAATGCTAGATCCATCTCAAGATTTGCGAGGGAAGGGAAGATGAGAGAAAACTCTAAACTTTAGAATTTAGATTTGCTTAGAGAGATCCGAAATGGACTTATGTGAACTGTCTTTAAATAGAAGGAAGTTATCACTTAGGAGTCCTCCTAAAATCTATTGGGCAAGAGGAACTAACCATTATGTTAGTCATAAATGTGGACTTTAAAAGACATAAGTCTTCACGTTACCCCAAATTTGACCTTTTTAATGTTGTAGAAGAAATAAGAGCATATTAACTAATTAAAAATATTTTCCTCATTTTGTGTTTAAGGATGACACTACCGAAATGGTCACATAAATAATCGGTCGCTTTTCTGCATGTCCTTTACCAAGGGGACCGAATATTTTATTTTGAAGAAAAATCAAACCGATCGGTTTTTGTTCAAATTCAAAATAGCTGGTCGACTTGAGCTCCAGAGTGCTTGAACTGTCCGGTTTTTTACATGTATCTCAATTGAGTGATCTTTATGAATTTCAAAAGGAGTAAAACACCCGGTTTAATCTGCTTATGATTATTTCTCTTCTATACTTATGCAAGTGAAAGTTTTTAGAAAACCGAAAATTTAAAAATCCGACCGATTTGAGAAAATACTGAAACCTTTTCAAAATTTGATCGGTTTAAGAGAGTACCAAAATCATATTTTTATCCTATTGAGATATATTTTAGAAGTGAAGGTTTCTCCCTGAAAATATGTCCGGTTTTTCATGAAAATAAATGCAAGACTTCTTTGTGGAAATGAGGGAGTTTCTCCCTAAATGCATACCGGTATTTTTTAAAATAATTTAGTTAATGTCAGCAAGTCCTAAGATGTTTCTAAAGTAAGAAAACTTAGTCTCCTGAAGTGGCTTGGTGAATATGTCGGCTACTTGCTGATCGGTTGACACATATTCTAGCCAAAAATGCTTCTGCGTCACATAGTCCTGAATGAAATGATGTGGATGTCAATATGCTTGGTCCTCGACTGCAACACCGGGTAGTATGTTATGATAATGGCGCTGGTTTTGTCATAAAAGATTGGGAACTTTACATCTTCGATACCGAAATCCCTTAGCTGTTGTTGAATCTAGAGTAGTTGAGCACAACAACTGCCGACTGCAAGATACTCTGCCTCTGCTGTTGAAGTTGCAATGGATGTTTGTTTCTTGCTGTACCAGGAGACGAGCCGGTCACCTAGGAACTGGCAAGTTCCGCTGATACTCTTTTTGTCCACTTTACATCCTACATAGTCTGCATCAGAACAAATTATTAGATTGAAACTAGAATCCTTCAAATACCACAGTCCCACGTTTTGAGTTCTTTTAAGATATTTTAATATTCTTTTAGCCGTAACATAATGGGATTGCTTGGGGTTGGCCTGGAATCTCCCGCATACTCCAACCACAAACAAAATATCCGGTCGGCTTGCTGTTAAGTAAAGAAGAGAGCCGATAATTCCCCGATAGGTAGTGATGTTGACGCTTTGACCATCTTCATCCTTGTCAAGCTTAATAGAGGAACTCATTGGTGTTGAGGCAGCATAACAACTCTCTATGCCAAACTTCTTTAATAGCTCCTTTGTATACTTGACCTGATTGATAAAAGTTCCCCCTTCAAGTTGGCGAACTTGAAGGCCCAAAAAGAAACTTAACTCCCCCATCATACTCATTTCAAACTTATCTGTCATCAACTTGGAAAACCTTTCACACAGTTTAGGGTTAGTTGACCCAAAAATAATATCATCAACATAAATTTGTACAATTAAGATATGCTCATCTTTCTCAAATTTAAATATTGTCTTATCTATGGATTCTATGGTAAAATCATGATCAAACAAGAACTTTGTAAGAGTATCGTACCAAGCTCTAGGAACTTGTTTTAAACCATATAGTGATTTATCCAGTCTATAAACATGACTAATCAATGTAGGATTCATAAAACTGGGGGGTTTTTCAACATAAACTTCCTCATTAATTATACCATTTAGGTAAGCACTCTTAACATCCATTTGAAAATCTTTGAAATTTTTAAAAACAACAAATGCTAGAAAGATTCTAATGGCCATAATTTGGCCACAGGAGCGAATGACTCTTTAAAGTCAATGCCTTCTTCCTGTTTGTAGCCTTGAGTCACTAGTCTAGTCTTATTCCTCGTCACCAAACTGTCTTCATTGAGTTTATTATGAAAGACTCATCTAGTTCCAATGACAGATTGATTAGCTGGTCTTGGAACTAGATGCCAGACTTTGTTCCTCTCAAACTGATTTTGTTCCTTTTGCATTTCTAAAATCCAATCAGGATCAAGTAATGCTTCATCCACCTTTTTAGGTTCAATCTATGAGATGAAAGAAGAATTTGCATATTCTTCTAACAGTTGATGTCTGGTCCTAATAGGTATAGAGGGGTTACTTATGATTAGCTTTGGAGGATGATTTTTATTCCATTTGAGGTTTGGTCCTGAAATGCTTTATGACCGACCGATTATTTGATCAAGATTTGACTGACCGGTAGGCCGATCAATGTCAGATCGACCGGTTTCCTCGGCAATATCCGAAGTGTCAACTACTTGTTGTGGAACAACTTGATATGGCTGAACTTCAGCGTTATTAACCGTTTGGCCATTTTGTTGAGGGGTTCTAACACTAGACAACTCGTGTCTAATACCAGATTCCTCAAGATAAGAAGTCAAAGTTCTATTAGTGAATTCAGTGCCTCTATCACTTCTAATTTTATTAACACGTAAAGATTTTTTAATTTGTACTCTTTTAAGCATTTTAATTAAATTTGGAGTTGCTTGATCTTTGGAAACTAAATAAAATAACCCAAGTAAACCTAGAGTAATTATCAATAATTACTAGAGTGTAATTTATTACTCTTAGGCTGATTACTTTAACTGGACCGAAAAGATCCATGTGTAGAAGTTCTAAACATCGGTTAGATTGAATATTTCATTTACTTTTGAAAGTTGATTTGATTTGTTTTCCTATTTGGCAAGCAGAACAAACCTTTTATTTTTAAAACATCATATTAGGAATACCTTGAACTAACTCTTTAGTGCAAATATAATTGATTGTCTTAAAGTTCAAATGATTTAACCTTTTATGCCACAACCAGTTTTGGTCGCTCTTAACAATCATGCAAATAGAGTTATCAGATTTATTTTTCTAGTTTACTTTATAAATATTTCCTACCCTATGCCCTGTCAGCAAAGTACAACCTTGTTGATTCTTAACTAAACATGTTTTTTTATGAAATTCAACCATGTATCCTATGTCATACATTTGACTTATGCTAAGAAATTTATAATATAGATTTTCAACAAGTAGAACATTATTTATTGTTAGGTTGCCATGGACAATCTTACCCTTGCCCACAGCCTTACCCTTAGAGTTGTCATCGAAAATGATCTTTGAACCAGATTCTTTCACAATAACGGTTAAGAACTTGCTGTTTCTGGTCATGTGCCTTGAGCATACACTGTCCTAGTACCATTCTGAATTATTTAGCATGTTTACCCTGCAAAATACAACTATTTACACCTTTTGGTACCCACATTTAATTGGGTCCACGACTAATTAGTCCCTTGGAAATCCATACTTGTCTTACTTTGATGGTTCTCCCAGTGCTCGTCTTAATAATTCTATATGCATTAGGCTTGACATCTCCCTGTTTGCCTCTAGATGAGTCGTCATGTTTTGAAAGTACCTCTTTGGACTTTTCTCATGTACATGTGTAGCCGATCGACTGCCTTTTCTTCTCTCAAGACTAAGCCAACGTGACTGGTTAGTTGGCTCAACGTATTTTAGTTCCTTTTTAATTTCCAACTCATCTAAATCATGACTTGCTTCATTGTTGGTTGATGTACCCTTGACAAAGATTATGAGAGGAAACTTGTCATTCTTGGGTCTCAACTCTTTGCGTGACGTACCTGAATTGCTGTGTTTGTAGCATAGACCGAACTTGTAGTTAGCAGGTCTTTGACGACTCGTCATCTGGCTCACAACATCTTTAGATTTTTTCAATGCAGCAATTACATATTTAGTTCTTTAGTTTCCTCAGTTAACAATTGAACTATCTCCCTGAGCTTCTTATTCTTAGAGGATAGTTCAACTATTCTACTAGTTTGGTTATCTGGCTGAGTTGATACGAGATTAGACAGATTCTTGTACTCAATGACCATTTCATTGAGTGTAATAATCGGATCTTCTCGGGTAAATTCCTCAGAGGAAAAATCGAATACCTCTTCGTCATTTGCCATGAAGCATCTAACTTCTTCATTGTCACTATCTGAATCACTTTGAGCCCATTTACTTCCTCCATCATCAGCTAGCAAGGCTTTCTAGACCTCCTTATTGTGTTTGGATGGTTGATAGTCCTCCCTTGGTTTTTGATCAGTTGGCTTTTTTTCATCTCTTCATGGTTTCCGGCACTCCGACTTGTAGTGACCTAAGGCATCACAATTAAAACAACGAACGTTAGCTTTGTTACTGTTTGAGCTGTTGTAGTTGTTGAGTTGTTGGTTTGATTCTTCTTCATGAATTTTCCGAACTTCTTGGCAAGCATGGCCATTGCGTCATCGTTGAACTGTTCAGCAGACTTGAAAGGTACTAGAGTTACCGATTCCACACAGGACAGAGCTCTGGTCGCTGTTGACATTAAAGGCTCATCTTCATTTCTTGAGTTCATCTCGAACTCATAGGCTTTAAGATCTTCAAAGACGTCATGCAGCCGCATCTTATGAAGACTTCTTAATTCCCTCATCACCATGGTTTAGACATCCCAAGCGCTGGTAAGAGCTCTTAGTATTTTGACGATTGTCTCTATGTTGGCGTAGGTCTTTCATAGAAGTGAGAGTTCATTCTCAATGCTTGTGAAACGATCACCAAATTCTTTTATGGTTTCTCTGGGGCGCATCTTAACATTTTCGAATTCTTGAGTGGCCACCATAATTTTATTTTCCTTGGTTCGCTCATTTCCTTCGTGAAGTTGGATGATTGTCTCCCATACTTCTTTTACAGTAGAGCATGATTTGATTTTTGCGAACGTGTTTCTGTTCAAGGTGTTATAGATGGCGTTTCTGGAAAGGTTGTCAAGATTGTTCATTCTTCTGTCTTCATTTGTCCACTCGCTTCTTTCCTTGTCAATATTTATTGGACCATTAGATAGCATATACATCATCTCATCGTCCAAGGTAGCTAGGTGCACTTGCATTCATAGCATTCAATCGATGAAATCTTCACTTTCGAGCATTGGAGCCTTGTTGATCGACATGCTAATGTCTGGTTGCTTGAGAATAGAAATATCTCGCTTTGATACCACTTGATAGGATCGGGATCGCTGAAAGAGACTGGGGTCTCTCAACGAAGAACGCTTACACACGCCGATTGATAATAACCCTGTTAGAGGTTGATTATCTTATTTCTACTCTACGCAAGTTATCACAAACTCTTGAACCGAGTTTAAGTGCGGAAGTGTTTGTTTCAACTTGAAGTAATAGATGGCCGGTTTAGTGAATAAAGAGGAAGAAAAGACACAACACAATGTTTATGGATGTTCAGAGTAAAACTCCTACCTCAACCCTTCTTCTCAAACCTTAAGAAGGATATTCACTAAAAGATTTGATTGAATACAACACTCGTATATAACCCAGTCGAACAGTCAGGACCTAGTTGCTACATGCTTTATAACTCCTAGCTCACACTCTTGTTGAACAAAAACGGATTCTGTCAACTTACAATGCTCACCACTCACACATAATAAGTTAGTATTGTAATACAAATTTGGAATTTAACACACTTAGAATACTTAGTAACGATTGTCAAAGGATTTCAAAGGTTGATGAAAAAGGTGTTTAATTTAGTTGAGCTTCGTTCTCTTAAATAGGCAGATGTCAATGGATATATTTTCTTCTTCAACGGATATATTTTGCTTCATAGTACGTTCTTCTTGATCTTGATTGGTTGAGGTCCATCAAAGTACATTGGATATCACATCCTTTAATCCTGTATGTACATTGATTATAATAAGTCAAGATGACATTAATTTGGATTGATGATTTCTTAGGAGCATGCAGTGGAGATAATTTGTCTTTTGGTGCTCTTGATAGTCTGAACTGTGTTGGCAGACAGCTGTTATCAAAAGGTATTCCTTAGAATTGCACCAAAATGGAAATAAAATCATGTTGTAGCATAAAGTTGATTTATGTCGCTACCAAGAATGTATTTGTCTTTTGAGATGCGGTAAAACTGATATCATCTACTATCGGATTAGAAACCGATGTCTGTTACAGATCCGGTAAACCAATGTGAAACCGATGCGATAAACCAATGCGGTAAACCGATATGAAACTGATGCGGTAAGTCGATGCGAAACCGATGTGAAACCGATGCGGTAAACCGATGCAGTAAATTGATGCGGTAAGACGATGTGAAACCAATATTTACTACCGGTTACGCTTCTTTGCCGAATCGACTTTTTTCACTACCGGTCACGCTTCTTGCCGAATCGACAT